>NC_137822.1:13860587-13917925 GCF_963921795.1 Nannobrachium achirus
CCCAGAGGTGAAGAGGTCTTTTAAAGTAAAAGTGATCGATACTGCTTTGTACTGCTCCTACGAATTTTGCCCTAAAATCACGTAAATCGGTACACAGTATAGACTCAGCATGTCATCAGCATGGATCTGTCGCATATAGCACCACCATCAGGCTGATTTTTTCCGAACAAATTTTTTGGACACTGCTCCTAACAATTTTGCCCTAAAATCACGCAAAGCGGATTGGTGAGCTTCATGACATTTTGGCCAACTAGACTATAAATGGGCCAATTTCCATGATTGGTCAAGTTTCACGTGACATCATACATCTAGCGGGCACAAACCACTAGTTATATTACAACAGGGGTCTTCAACAGGGGGTCCGGGGGGTCCTCAGAGTTACTACAGGGGGTCCTCCAAATCTTTGTGTGATAGAAACCTTTTTTCCCTTTTTTTTATATGAAACACTTGAACCATACTGTAGGTCCATATTCTGAACTTCAACCAAAAATAGCAGATCTACAAGCTCACAACGCCTTGCAGCGCGAGGCATTGTGAGCTTGTAGATCGGCTATTTTCGGCAAAGAGGTTTGGTGTAGAGTGGAAAAAGAGCAGACTAAGTACAGAGTGAAAGGTCAGGTTTATTACCGGTAAGTATTGACGGTTAAAGTGGTTAAATATCTGAAAACTCAAATTCAGATGAACCCAAAATACACTAATGATTGTGCTGTCAAACAATGAAACTAAACTATACAGTATGGTATCTATGAGTTGTGTGGGGGTCCCTGCTTCATCTCTCTCTCGACTAAGGGGTCCCTGGCCTGAAAACGTTGAAGACCCCTGTATTACAATTCGGACAATGTTTCACCAGTTTTTATAGTAGTTTGTTGATTTGATCATGAAGTAATGGTATATTTTTCTTTTCCTTTCTTTCTTTTTAGGTACATTAAAAAGGTCTTGAAGTCCTTAACTCATTCGGAGTTTACGGCCGTGAAGCCCGTAAATTTCTCTATGTCTTTCACTGCTGGCTTCTCCTACCTGTTAACGTAGGCTCTCATCCAGTTCCCATCGTGCGTGATCGGACACTGCTATGCGTCGTGTGTTCGCGTATTTCCATCAGCTTCTCAAATCCTTTTAGATTTTTACAATTGATCAATAAGTTCTCCGTCTGTAAGCCGCGGAGTTTAAACAGTAAGGTAACGGGCCAAAATAGACGACGGACCATCGGCTTCCGGTTTAGGGGCTCAATGCTAACGGGTCCGCCCAATAATGTGTCCGTGTAGAAACCGATCACGGAGCATTAGTTCCGGCCTATTTTAGTTTCGCTTCGATAAAAAAATGTTTTTTAATTAATTTTTATTACATTTACGGGTTCTACGGGCATGGCAGAGAAGAGGTACAAAGGGGTATTTTGGTGGCAGAGCTTGAGTTAAAATCTGGGGACCTCCCCACACAAAAAAATAAATCATGTGGGGACCCCCCTGGGCGCCCCGATCCACAAGTTAATGAACCACTGGTGTGTGGCTCCGCATCAGTGTCACTATACATCAGACCGTGTGTGTGTGTGTGTGCGTGCGTGCGTGCGTGCGCGCGCGTGTGCGTGCGTGCGTGCGTGCGTGCGTGCGTGCGTGCGTGCGTGCGCGTGCGTGTGGGGGGGGGGGCACGGCATCAGTCTGCACACAATAATCTGTGGCCCGCATGAGTGTAAGGAGCCAGACTAAAACAAACAGCCGCTAATTGTGTTATTCCACCAACAGCAACTGGCGATCAGTCTCTCCAGAGCACACACAGATACACTGGAGCTGCAACAACAAACACAGGAGGAGGAGAGGCCAACCAGAGGAGGGTTAGAGGGAACGCTAGGAGGCATCACACCGGCAAGCAGGGGCGTCACAAGGGGTAGGAAAGTGGGACTGAGTTACTGGGGCCCAAGGTGGAGGGGCCCTAACAACTTTATCTATTGAAAAATAGCAGATATACAAGCTCGCAGCGCGGCACCGAGTGCCGCGCTGCGAGCTTGTAGGTGCAGCCGCGGTGCAGCCGCGCTGCACCGAGTGCCGCGCTGCGAGCTTGTAGATCTGCTATTTTTGAAAAGTTGTGAAAATGTGTGAAAATCTTTGAATATATGTATTTTTTAAGCAAACATTTCTAACTGAAATTTTGCTTCTGGGGGTCCCTGGAACTAAATATTTTTAGATCGGGGTCCGTGGCCAAATACATATCATCTTGGGGGTCCTTGACATAGGTTTCTTGCACACATTTTCACGATTTTTCAAAAATAGCAGATATACAAGTTCGCAGCGCGGCACTCGGTGCCGCGCTGTGAGCTGGTATATCTGCTATTTTTCAATAGTTAACATTCATGGGGGGCCCGCAGTGAATCCTTGTACCCAGGGCCCAGAATTTGGTGTGACGCCCCTGCCGGCAAGAGGGCAGTGGTGGAAAAATTGATACTCCCATCTTGAGTATCAATACTGCACTGTAGAATTACTCCGTTACAAGTAAAAGTCCAGAATTCAAAATGTACTTGAGTAGAAGTATGAAAGTGTTGGCATCAAAATGTACTTAAAGAACTAAAAGTAAAAGTACAAAATATTTGAAAATAGCAGATCTATAAATTGTAGATCGGCTATTTTCAAATGGCCACGGTATAGAATAGGGCTAAAGTGCATTAATGTGTGTTTTATTATATAATCATTAATACCTGCAAATTAACTAGTAACTCAAGTTTTCAAATAATTGTAGTGGAGTAAAAGTACAATATCTGGATCCGAGATGCAGTGGAGTAGAAGTAAAAGTACTCAGCTACTTCTCAGTACTCAGTACTTCTACTCAGCTACTGAAAACTGGAAATATTCAAGTAAAGTACACATACCTCAAAACTGTACTTAAGTACAGTACTTAAATAAATGTACCTAGTTACTTTACGCCACTGTAAGGGTGCCCACACACCAAAATACCTAGAGCGGATTCCACTCTCATAGGTATTTTGGTGTGAGGGCACCCTAAGAGGGAAGAAAAAGAAAGGTGATGGATGGATGGATGGATGGATGGATGGATGGATGGATGGATGGATGGACGGACGGACGGACGGACGGACGGACGGACATACAGGTAGTGTAGGTAGGTAGGTAGGTTGGTAGGTAGATAGGTAGGTAGGTAGGTAGGTAGGTAGGTAGGTAGGTAGGTAGGTAGGTAGGTATTAGGTACTGTAGGTAGGTAGGTAGGTAGGTAGGTAGGTAGGTAGGTACCGTTGTTTCCTGTTGAGATTGGCACATTTCCTGGTGGCAAGCTGCCCAGATCACTCATGTCACACAGGTCTTCTTATTTTATTTTTTTTCACTCTCAAAAAGCACCTGCAATGTAGTGCATTTGAAACTACATTGCAGTGCACTGCTTGTCTCCTGTGAATTGTTTTATTTTGTACTTTTATTTATTTTCTGTTTATTTTGTTGCCGAGTGAGGTCAGCAGACAGTGAAGTGAGTGAGATGAAAAAACCCTGGGTGAAATGTGCCAATCTCAACAGGAAACATCGGTAGGTTCAAGTCCTGCAAATGCAGATTTCTTACCCTGTTTTGCCTTTATAATTTTTATGGAGAATGGAGAGTAGTTTTGCAGAAACCCGCAAATGGCCAGAAACCACTCCATTCCCATTGAAAAATTCAAAGTCACCAGAGAAGGTCGTAAAATAGCAAAAAAAAAAAAGATCTATAAGCTCAATGTTCCGCCAATCCACTGGAAATATACTGTCTTGCCAATGGCAGGACGCGTGAAGTTTTCAAATGGCACATCTGTAGGTAGGTAGGTAGGTAGGTAGGTGTAGGTAGGTAGGTAGGTAGGTAGGTAGGTAGGTGTAGGTAGGTAGGTAGGTAGGTAGGTAGGTAGGTAGGTAGGTAGGTGAATACAGGAAAGGTCGACCTAAAACAAAGTCGACCCAAACTCGTTTCCCAACGGGTCTGTGGCATTAAACTAGATGCAGAATAGACTGAAATCTAATCTTTGCTTCTGGGGGTCCCTGGAACAAAATATTTTGCGATAGGGGTCCATCCGTGGAACAAAATATTTTGAGATGGGGGTCCGTGGCCAAAAACACATTTTGGGGGTCCTTAACCACTGATTGGCACACTGATCTACAAATGTCTTCTAAATCCTAACAGTTTTCCTGAAAAAAACTTATGTTGCTATCATAGTTTCTCAAACTTTGTCATGTCAAGGACCCCCAGAATGATAATGCATTTGGCCACGGACGCCCATCGCAAAATATTTTGTTCCAGGGACCCCCAGAAGCAAAGATTTGATTTTGGTCTATTCTGCATCTAGCTTAAGGCCACAGACCCGTTGGGAAACGAGTTTGGGTCGACTTTGTTTTAGGTCGACCTTTCCTGCTACCAGGTAGGTAGGTACGAGGTGGATAGATGGGTAGATAGAGAGAGAAAGATAGAGTGAGAAAGACAGAAAGAGAGCAAGAAAAAAATCACACTCGTGTGAACTGAGCGGTGGAGGCTGTGTGTGTGTGTGTGTGTGTGTGTGTGTGCGTGCGTGCGTGCGTGCGTGCGTGCGTGCGTGCGTGCATGTGTGTGTGAATGTGAGTCTGAACAACAGCGCCCCTCCCTTAACATGTGTGGTCAGAAAAGGTACTGCAGGCTACATACAGACACGGACGGACGCATACATACATACATACCCACACACACGGCCACGTATAGGAGCGGTGTGCCCACCGCTCAAAAAGCGCGTGCGAGAGAGAGAGAGAGAGAGAGAGCGAGAGAGAGACATTGAACAGCACAGAGCAGGGAGCTGTGTTGAGCTCTCTTCATGTGTAAACAGCCAAAGCTCCTAAAACCTGCAGGGAGTGTGTTCCCCCCCGTAGCGTTACTACCTTTACTCAGCTGTGGAGAGAAGCCCTCCTCTCCTCCTTACACACACACACACACACACACACACACACACACACACACACACACACACACACACACACACACACGCGCGCATACACACACACACACACACACACACACACACACACACACACACACACACACACACACACACACACACACACACACACACACACACACACACACACACACACACACACACAGTGACAGTATGATCACCCTCCCACAATATATCCCACTTCTACTCAGCCAGAGGCGTCAATTGGGTATGGCAAGCTATGGCAGCTGCCATACCTTGGCCACAGGGGGAAATAATAAAATGAACTTTTCATCGTGCCTGTTGCTAAGGTATGGCAACATGGCTGGTGTCTTGCGCGCAAAGGCGCGCGTGCAAGACACTAGTCATGTTGCCATACCTTAGCTTTTTCTGAACTGATGCCACTGTACTCAGCTATTACCCCCACATCTCTCTCACTCTAGCCATCTTTCTTTATCTCACATGCGTGCACGCACGCACGCACGCACGCACGCACGCACGCACGCACGCACGCACGCACACACACACACACACACACACACACACACACACACACACACACACACACACACACACACACACACACACACACACACACACACACACACACACACACACACACACACACACACACACACACACACACAAACACACACACGGGCAAGGCTGGGATTCAGGGAAACTATTTGGAAGGCCAAGCATGCTGCTGTTCATTTACTTTACTTTACTTTATTTGTTTATTTAGACGGGACAATGCATATTAATGAACACTACATGAAAGCAATGTAAATAAGCCGGAATTAGCAAGAATGCTAAATTTCATCCGTAGTCCCCACATGAAGACAAAACAATACATACCAACAAACAGTAACCCTACATTAGGAGAGGGCGCTAAGAACATACATACAAATACTATTTTTCCTCAACCAAGAGAAAACAACAAAAACAACACATATTACTAACAGTACCCTACATTAGAAAAGAAAGGTTTAAAAATATACGTACATGACATGGGCTGTACTCTTAAAACTATACATGGTCACAGGTTTGATTGTCAACTAACCATTTTTTTAGATTGAACTTGAAGGATGGAAATGACAAACAGTCTCTTATTGTTAGAGGTAGGTCATTCCAGATTGAACATCCCTGCACTGAAAGGGTGTTTTTTCCAAAAGCGGTTACCCGGTACGGTACTTCGCAATCCCCTCTAGTGATTGCTCTAGTATTGAGTCCTCTATCGGGCTTCCTTTTTATGAATTCCTTTAGGGGAGGTGGGCATAGACCATTTAGGGTCTTATATATAATACTGACCTGTTTAAATACCTTAAAATTAGCGAAACTCAAAAAACGGTACCTCTGAAGAATATTACAATGGTGATATGAGCGGGGTTTCCTATCGAATACCTTAAGCGCACTCTTATATAGCTGTTCAATGGGTTTGAGAATCGTTATACCTGTGCAAGACCAGTTTGTGAAACAGTACTCAATGTGTGATTGGATCATGCATTGGAGATAAGATTTAGCAGCACTAACTGCCAAACAAGGTCTGATTTGTTTAAAGTTCTGAAGGTTGAACTTGATTGTGTTTGTAACCTTTTTTACATGTTTTTTAAAGGTTAGGGTTGAGTCTAACATGACCCCGAGGTACTTGAACTCTGGCACAAGTTCAAGTTCCTCTCCACCCAGAAACACATTTGATGACTCCATCACAACTGGTCTTTTGGAAAAAGCCATGCAGACCGTCTTTTTTGCATTCAGGAGCAGGCATGAGTCTGTAAGCCAGTCCTGAACGCTGGTCAGAACAGAAGTTAAAACCGTTGACACCTCTGCATAGCTCTTTCCATGAGTCAGTATAACCGCATCATCTGCGTACATCTGGATATGTACATCTTTACATACATCAGGTAGGTCGTTTATGAACAGAGAAAACAGAATTGGTCCTACTATTGATCCCTGGGGGACACCAACCGAGCAAGTGTGATAAGGAGACTTGATGCCATTTATGCTTACACACTGTTCTCTATTTGATAGGTATGATGTAAACCATTTGATGGCCTCTGGGGACAAGTTGAAATGTGTTAGTTTGGACAAGAGGACCTGATGGCTGACAGAGTCAAATGCTTTCTTGAAATCTAAAAATACTGCCATTGCGCAGGGGGCCTTGTTCAAAGCACACTTTAGCTTTTCAATGAATAAGCAATTTGCTGACTTAGTGATGTTTTTCTTTTTTTTTTGCCATAAACATTGCGTGGCAGTGCAGACATGCGTTGATAATTAAGACTTGGGGGAAAAAATACGGATAGAAAGGAAAGGTAAGAACTAATGCAAAGCTTAACCACTTAAACTCCCACGACTGTAAACTGGAACGGAGTTAAAGCTACTTAGATCTGCAAGCTCACAAAGCGCTTTGCAATAAATTGGGATCTTTCAGATCTGCCAGTTTTGTCTAATAATAAAATAGGCGAAGCACACAACGCCTCGTTGATTGGCTATTTGAACTGGTTTTATGCGTCAGTCTTGTATGGTGAAGCGGGGCATTACTATACGAAAAAGAAATGTACATATTTGAAACTTGGAGATACAAGGTTTCTGCCCGATAGTGACGATATGTGGGGTTCAATTGGTTAATGCCCACTGAGCCACAGACCAAGAATCCCCACCACCCTACCCCTCCATGCGGCCCCATACCCCTATCCTTGCCATGGCACTCTCCTCCCCTTTAATTGCCTTGGCAGCGCCTTGGCACTGGGAATTAAAGTCAAACTCGGTTGCCCTTGACGTTTAAGAAATAAAGAGCTGTTGATGCCATGTGCTTGCTGTGTCCAGTTAATGTGTGAGTGCTTCTCAAACTCGTCTTCGCGTAGAGCAGTGGTCCTCAACCTTTTCAGGCCGTGACCCCCAAAATAATCTTATTTTAACTGGGGACCCCCCCACCTTGCACAAGCACTTGGAATTGTAGGAGTTGGCATTACATTTGGTTTGACTCGATCTATTCCATTGTGAAAATTTCAGCCTCTAATATTTGACAATTTGACCAGTGTTTGACCAGAGGTACTAGAAAGGTCTTTAAAGTCCTTAAATTGTCACTTTAAATATGTGCAGATACCCTCTATACACTTCAACTTTATGTTGGTTTGTCTACTGTTGAGTGAGAAAACAATGTTCACATTTAGCTTAACATCTGGGGACCCCCCTGGGGGTCCCGACCCACAGGTTGAGAACCACTGGCGTAGAGGATCCCCAAATTGACATGGATTTGACCGCAGAACCCCGTCTGAAAACATCTACCGCACGGGAGCACACGTTTTCACTAATTATTTATATTCCACATTTTAAAGCAGAGGTGGGCAACTTTGATCATGGAGAGGGGCCATTATATTTCCACACTTACTCCAGAGGGCCACATCGCATGTACTGTCAAAAATAGCCGATCTACAAGCTCAAAACAAGTTTTGAGCTTGTAGATCAGCTGTTTTTTCTATTTTTGAATTGGAGTCCTGAATTATTTTTTAACAATTCTTTTAATTGGAATCCAGAAAATGTACTTTTTGAGCTTGTAGATCAGCTATTTTTTCTATTTTTGAATTGGAGTCCTGAATTATTTTTTAACAAACTTTTAATTGGAATCCAGAAAATGTACTTAAAATTCAAATCAAATGCATTCATACGTTCTTATGTTAACTTTATGAACTTAAATACAAAAATACATTGGGCATAAAGAATACAATAAAATTGTAATACTGGTCTTTAAGCTAGAAGTAATTAAAGCGGTAAATGTTTCCATGTTTTGAATTGGAACCGCTGAAATCAATGATATATCACTATTCCAATATCAACCTTTTTTGAAGCTGTTGAAATACCCGCACACGCACGATGCATAGTCCGTGTCCGATCGCGCACAATGGAAACTCTAGCGCCCACGTTAAAAGGTAAGAGAAGCCAGGCAGTGAAAGGCATAGCGAAATTTTCGGATTGCTCGGCTGGTACTGTACAGTCAATGAGTTGAAAAGTTTGAGCACCACTTAGAAACATACGTTTTTTTTCAGAAAACCGGAATTAGTAGAACATTTTAGAGTGGGCCTCAGGACTTAATGGGTTAAAAGTGAAGATTTGCCCATAGTCATACTGTACATCGATGCTGCATGGCTAAAATGTCCGATCTACCAGCACGCGCCATGTTGTGAACTTTGGTTGATTTCTCCTTGTGACACCGTTGTACAGTATGATGAAACTATATAACATGTCTTAAGTCAGGGGTCTTCAACGTTTTTAGGCCAAGGACCCCTTAGTTGAGAGAGAGATAAAGCAAGAACCCCCACAACCCATGGATACCATATAGTTTCATCGTTTAACAACACAATCATCAATGTGTTTTGGGTTCAGGGTTAGGGTTAGGGTAAATTTGTGCTTCCAGATATTCAACAACTTAAACCGTCAATACTTAATAAACTTGACCTATCACTCTGGACTTAGTCTGCTCTTTTTCCCCTCTACACAAAACCTATTTGCTAAAAATAGCCGATCTACAAGCTCACAACACCTCGCAGCTAAAGTTCTCAGAACTTTAGCCAAACCACTAGGGTTCAAGTGGTTAATATAGAAAAGTAGAAAAAAAAGCTTCTATCACACAAAGATTTGGAGGACCCCCTGTAGTAACTCTGAGGACCCCCTGGGGGTCTCGGACCCCCTGTTGAAGACCCCTGTCTTAAGTGGTTCATTTATAAAACACACACATATATGGTCATGACTCATGGGTAGCGCCTATGGAATATGGAATATTGTTCGGGCATATTCCCAAAAAGATAAAACTTGCTGTACTTTTTTTTTGGGGGGGGGAGGGGGCTAAGACACATTTAATTCCCTTTAATCCTCAAGTTTTTCTTGGGCTGAAAAGGGGTGAACTCATGGCAAGCTGATGAGCCGAGCCAAGCCATATAAGTGTGCACGTGTGTGAGTGTGAGTGTGAGTGTGCGTGCGCGCGCGCGTGTGCGAGTGTGTGTGTGTAAATGACCACACTGTAAGTGTGTGGTAAATGTTGATTCCTTTTTTATTGGATTAAAACGTTCTTCCAAAAGGACCACCATTCAATAATTATTGCTTTATATAAACTCAGCAACCTTGAGGAGATTATGGAAGCCGCCCCCCCCCGTTCTTGAAAGCAAAACATCCCGCGGACCCGCGCAGGGATAATTGGGGCACTCTTGACCCGAGATTTAACCCATTTAGAACGGGTGCACATTTTGTGTATCATTATTTCATGCTTTAACTATTGAAAAATAGCAGATATACAAGCTCACAGCGCGGCACCGAGTGCCGCGCTGCGAGCTTGTAGATCTGCTATTTTTGAAAAATCGTGAAAATTCGAATTTTGATCCCGATTCTATAAGTGTCTTTTGAATCCTTCTAAGATTTTTTGAAAAACCCTCTGTTTCTATGTCAGCAATCTGGGCCAGCCATCGTCAAAGAAAAAAGGTCCTTTTCACTTAACTGGAGCTCAGTTAGTCTGTTCTTGAGAGACTACTATGTCAGTGGTTCTCAAACATTTTCATGCGAAGGACCCCCAAATGATATTTATTTGGCCATCTCAAAATATTTAGTTCCAGGGACCACCCAGAAGCAACATTTGAGTTACAAACGTTTGCTTTGAAAATACATATATTCAAAGATTTGCACATATTTTCACAACTTTAAAAAAAATAGCAGATCTACAAGCTCGCAGCGCGGCACTCGGTGCCGCGCTGTGAGCTTGTATATCTGCTATTTTTCACTGGTTAAAGCATTCAATAACCCTAACCCTAAATGGGTTAAGACGGCTATTTACAGTGGTGGGAAATAACTAAGTAGCTACATTTACAATGGTGCTGCGCTTGAGTACAATTTTGAGGTATACCTTTACCTTACGTGCGTGATTGACATTTTCGCTACTTCTACTCCACTACATCTCAAGAGGCAAATATTGTACTTTTTGCTCCACACAAATTATGCGAAAACTTAAAGGAGTAGTTCACCCCCAAAATGACTTTTTTTTCCCCATTGATTACTCATGCCATGGAGAGTAGAGTTCAATAATATTTTTTGGTTTTTGTCACATTCCTAAGACAAAAATTTGATTCGAGTAAATTTACCCCTGGATGGGGGACCCGTTTCTAAACGGGTCCCCATCCGGAACGAATGGGGGTAGATTTATCGTTATCACATTTTTGTCTTTTGGTCTGCGACCAAAAACTAAAAAAAAATATTGAACTCTAGTCTCCATGACGTGACTAATCAATAGAAAAAAAGTCATTTTGGGGGTGAACTACTCCTTTAAGCTACGATTTAGTAGAGTTGGATTACAAAACATAACGTCGTTGTCGGGCGGAAACCTTGTATCTCCAAGTTTCAAATGTGTATGTTTTTTTTTTCCGTAAATTAAAGCCCTACATCACATCAGTGTCACACAAAAGTAGTGAAAATAGCCGATCTACAAGCACACGACGCCTCGCGATGCGAGGCGTCGTGTGCTTGTAGATCGGTTATTTTCACAACTTTAACTTGTTTTTTTAAAACAATAAAAAAAGTAACGGTTTTGGACATACAAAGTTTCCACCCGAAACTTCGAGCATCCATATTCTGGGGGGAACATTAGCCAAAAATAGCAGCTCTACAAGCTCACTAATATTTTCTGGAAAAGTTCAATTGAAAAGCGTACAATTACAGTTACACCTCTGGTCTGTTTTACCAAGAATACAGGGTTCACGTGGTTACGTAAAATATCTGTGTACTTCAAGCAACACTGGCTATACTTCTATGGGAATGGGCTGAGAGAGAGAGAGAGAGAGAGAGAGAGAGAGAGAGAGAGAGAGAGAGAGAGAGAGAGAGCAAAAGACACAATGTGAGAAAAAAGAAATGAAGAAAAGGTGAATAGCAAATCAACAGAGATAAATCGTTACTTCCTGCTATTGCTGACATCACGCTCTGTGGCGACCTTTGTGTAAAGCTGTGCTGACTCTGTAAAAAATGTGTTGTTTGTTCAGCAATGTAGCAAAGAAAAAAAAAATGATTTTGCAGAAGCTCACCTGGACTGCCATATTTATTTAGCTGTTTCTTTATGCACTCTTTAAATTGGTGTACCAACATTTTCTTTAAGCTTCAAAGCTAGATGTGTTTGAAGTTTCGCTCATGTGGAACTTGTAAGAGTAAAGTAAAAGTAAATACCCGGGCGAGAGTCAAAACTCCACGACCGACCGACCGACCGGGGGAAAAACAGCCACTTGCAAAGTGCAGGTTTGGTAGGGGAGCAAAGGCCTCTGTCTGTGCCAATAACCTCCTGGCTTAGCGGGCCGCGTGGGTACCTTATGGACAGTGAAATATCAACTAAGACACAAACAAATAGAATGAAACATAGCAACAGCCATGTATGGGAGGCCAGGGTGTTAAGCACTTAAAGGACCACTTTACCTCTGGGACAACCAGATCTTATTATTGTTGTTTGGGACACGATCAACACAATCCTAAGGTATTTTTTGTGTTCAATCTGTGTTTTTAGATATTTTAGTATTTCAGCATGCTATAAGCATCATATGATGCTTTGTAGCATGCTGAAATACTAAAATATACCCAAACAACAATAACATAAGATCTGGTCTACACCTGTGGGTCGGGACCTCCATATGGGTCCCCAAATTATTTTGGGGGGTCCCCAGATGATGAACTTAATGTGCAACATTGTTTTCTCAGTCAACGGTAAACAAGCCAACATAAAGTTTTAAGTGTATAGCACATTTTTAAAGTGTCAATGTAAGGACTTTTTAATACCTCTAAAATGACAAATTAAACACTGGCCAAATTGTGAAATATTAGAGGCAGAAATTGTGAAAACAGCTTATCTACATGCTCACACGTTGTGAGCATATACATCTGTATTTTCACAATAGAACCGTGTTATACAAAATGTAATGCCTCAACTCTTAGTGCTCGTCAGGGTGAGGGGGTCCCCAGTCAAAATATGATTATTTTGGGGGTCGCGGCCTGAAAAGGTTGAGGCCCACTGCTCTACACCAGGGTGCTTCACCGTTTTCAGGCCAAGGACCCCTTAGCAGAGAGGGAGATACAGCAGGGACCCCTCCACTACATATTGTATACAATTGAGTTGCAGATTTTCACACATTTAACCACTTAAATCGTTGATACTTAGTAAACTTGACCTTTCACTCTGTACTTTGTCTGCTCCTTTTTTTTTCCTCTACACCAAACCTATTTGCCGGAAATAGCCGATCTACAAGCTCTCAACGCCTCACCGCTATGGCTAAAGTTCTCAGAATAGGCATGCGGGGATTCAAGTTGTTAATTTAAAATAATTATCCTACTGTATCAAAACAAAGATTTGGTGGCCCCCCTGTAGTGACTCTGAGGAGCCCCTAGGGGTCCCAGACCCCCTGCTGAGTTAAAACTATACTTTGTGTGCTCCAAGGGTGAATCACAAAATAATCTTAATATATACAATCACCTTAACACAGCGGGTGCCCACGAGGTGTCTACGCGACAATTTCTTTGATGTCGAGGCCCACGACGCGTTGGACGCGTTTACTGTAATTACAGTATAACTTTATATCTCACCGTTAGGTCGGGGCTACGCCTGGATGTAGCCCATTAGCCGCTAGTCGCTTCGAGTCGACGCTGAGAGCATCGCGCGGCCGTTTTTCTCCGTATACTCCAATGCATTTCCCCATCTTTAAAGCCCTTTATCTCTGATGTTTGTTTTATGGCTAAAACTGTGGCCGCGTGCGGCAAAATGTCCAAATTTTGATCGGCAGTGAACAGCTATGATCAACACTAGCCCATACAGTAAGTTACACAATAACATCCTGTCTGCGCTCATGTGACCAAGTGACGTCATCACGCATGCATTGACGCAACAGGGCCTCGTATTCTTCTATGGAAGTGCTATGGGGGCACTCAGAGGGGATGACTGGCGCCTCCTGGTGGGCAGTCGATGTGTTAATAATTGAAACGCAGAACCAAAATATAATTAACAATTTGTACGCCAAACTCGTTCAGTAACGAGATACGGCCACTGGAGGTCGCTGTGCCAAAAGGAGTTGTCTCGTTCAGGAAAGAGACAAAGGGTTAACTTGGTTACATGGAGCTGCATGCATCCTGTGTTGTCAGTGAAAGACGCTGGTCCATACGTCATAACGTAGCTCGCAGAGAGACAAAATGGCGCGTCTAGGCTGCATTGATTTCTATTCTATGCTGAAACATAAAAAGGGCTTTATCTATGAATAAGGTGCAAAGAACGCCAGGGAAGCAGAGATCTGATTGTTTTCACGGCGACACTTTACCGCGATGGTCGGCCCCGGTTTGGATTTTAGTTTCACAAGCATTTGTAAACAAATGGATTATCCTCCTCAATCGTCAGTGGACACTCACGTGCACACGCACGAAGCTTCCGAGGCTCTTCAAAATTAAAGCGTAAGTGAACGGCGGCAGCAGCAACAGCTAGAAATGTTAGACACCTTGGCTTCCCATGTGTTAAGAATCACAATATAAATGGAATCGGCACCCTAGCTTTCGAGATCGTATTGAATTGGGAGGTATGCGAATCCCCCCCCCCCCACACACACACACACACACATACACCATAATATAATAAAATAAAATGGCAAAATGTACTTTCCCTCTGTCTCATTGGACAACATAGAAACCTGTCTACCAATGACATCGTCAATGGGGAATCCAAGCTAATAGAAACTACCTTTCATGCTGAAATTACAAACCACTGTTCTTGCGTTAACATTTTAAGAAATTCTGTTGGAAATTATGAAATGGTCCATCTTTTGATGAGCATTTGAGAGAACCGATTACAGCGAAGAGGGGTTGAAAATGAGTAAAAGTGGTCCTTCAAGAACTTTATATCGTCACTGTCGGGCAGAAACCTTGTATCTCCAAGTTTCAAATGTGTACGTTTTTCGGTAAAGCAAAGCTCTTCTTCATCATACAAGACTGTCGCACAAACTAGTGAAAACAGCAGATCCACGCGAGGCGTTGTGTGCTTGTAGATTGGCTGTTTTCACTAGTTTAGTTCATTTTTTAAATGATAAATACCAAACGAACGCTTTTGGACATACAAGGTTTTCACCTGACAACGACGATATATTTTAATTTTGTTGTACAATGGACAGCTAAAAATAGACGATGTGCCCGCAACGTGTCGCACCTCGTGGTCAGCTTGTAGAATAGAATGATTTTGTACTTTTAATTGATTTCCTTGTTTTTTTTTTTGTTTTTTTTTTTATTAACTCTCCTACTGCCAGATTATTTATTTATTTATTGGGTCTGGTGCCATCAAAAAGCGGCTTACCTTTGCGACGTTATAGTAGATAGACAGACAGACATTTATTTTTTTATTTTTTTATTTATTTTTATTGTGCAATAGTGCACTTTGGTCTGCCAGGCAGCAGAGGGCGGCGTCATGCGAGAATGAATGTGAATTTGCCTGTTATGTGTTGAAGAAGAAGAAGACCAGTCACTGGCCACAGAGCCTTACAGCCAGAGGAAATCAACAAGGAAGTGAATTGTTCTCCGTTGATGTTAACGCATAATGGATTTTTTACACCATCACCGCGGAAAATGTGTTTACAGTACACGGCCGCGCGACCCCTCATCAGCTTACAGTCATCAGACGAACGAACCGAACGAGCGCCGTATTGGCGCAGAGGTCTCTTGAGAATTGGGGCGAACGTGAACGTTCAAAGCGTGGGGAGAGTTAATGTTGCTCATAATGAAGGGGGAGCAGGAGTGAGATACTGGGGCAAATCAAGGTTCACCCGAGACGCAGGAACAGAAGCCTGACACACGGACAGAAAAACAAACAGGCCCATTAGGGAAAGCTGTTAGTCAGGCGTAGCCGTATAACTAGGAAGGGGGGGGGGTCCACGCGCATAGGGTGTTTTTTTTTATAGCATTTGTTTTGCACTAAAAACATTCCTTTGGCTAAAAATGGACCCCATCATCATCATCATCACTTTTCACCACAAAACCAGTTTTGTGGGGCCGTTTTTAGCCCAAGGAATGTTTTTCGTGCAAAACAAATGCTTGCAATGGATTCAGGATCATGAAAAATCCCTAGTGTGACCCCTCAAATGCTACTTAACACTTTGCAAGCCATGGGGAGCCCCTTAATATTAAAACCGGAATATACCGGACATCTGAGCAAGGAGTCTCAGCCGCGCCGTCTTTTACCGTACTTTGTCATTAAAAATGAAATAAATGATTTTTATCCGAAAATCGGCGATCGTCTAACCTTCCCTAGTCACCACTCGGCCATCGATAGCGCATGGCTCGTCTGACATGAAGCAGAAGTGACGTCAGAGTCCATTCCTTCTAGAGGCTCCCTAGCAGCCACCCATTTACTGTTTATACACGAGTGCTACTACAGCAGGAGTGCTGCGGGCTATGCGAGCGAAACTGTTCATATCTACTCTTGAGTCATCCATGGATTATTTGAGCAGACATTTACGTGAACGGATCGCGCACGCGAAACGCACAGGGAGAGTGCAAGAAATCATTAAAAATGAACCCCTTAGGACGATATTTCAGCCTGTTACCTGGCAAAATCATAAAATATACCCTTTTAAGGATTAAGAAAAAAAACAGGTGGTGAAAAAAAAAATCCACCCTATGCGCGTGGACCCCCCCCCTTTAATTCCTACTAGACTATACAGTCGTTGCCCTCTGTGTGGCGCTTCCGAAGTCCCGAAGAAAGGAATTCAGTCCGACCTTTAAGTTGAAAGGATGTAAAAATAAATAAAAAATAAATAAAGCAGGCCTTGCCTAGGCAACCCCCTGAAACAGCCGCATATTCCATACTAGCTAGCTCGCCACCACTTCAGCCCCCCCCCCCCCACCAGGCCGACAGCTTGCAACCATTAAGGGGGGATCCTGTGGTGACCTGACGTGCAGTCGGGGCCTCGCACCTTCAAAGTTCCCGGGGTGGAATAATACACAGCAAGTCAACCAGAACCCCTTAATACGCAAATCTCCAGCCGAATGAAAAACGGCCAGTGTTTGTGTGAAAGCAGAGCTGGGAAAATGAGAGAAACGGTTCTCTTTTTCCGAATGGGGAGGGTTAGGGGGGGGGGGGGGCGCGGGGGGGTTTCACTCCTGCAGCACCTCTCCTCATTACCGCTTCCACGTCCAGCAGAAAAATAACGTGAATGAACCTATATCCCCCTCCCAGGGGCGTGCAGGGCATGCTAGAGGGGGCAGGGGATGATATTTCCAAAAGGGGCTTTTGGTAAAAAAAAAATGAAAATAGCAGACCTCCAAGCTCACAACGCGTCGTGCTGTGACGCGTTGTATGGCTGGGCGATATTAGGAAAACCTTCGATATTCGATAACGTTGTTGAATACCTCGATATTGATATTACTCACGATATTAGTAAAAACAATTGCATTATATCGTTTTTTATGTTTTTCTGCTTTAGGTCCACTGTCTGCCTAACCCAGATAATGAATAGCATATCCATGCATGCACACTGCATAGTACAAATAAATGTAATGCCTTATTTCCATTTTTCAACAATGGTTTTATTGAAATAACCACACCTGGTTACAGATGGGCTGCTTTTTTGCATGTGGTACGTGCATGCATGCATAGTGTGTCTGTTAATTAATTTGACACATACACAATACCTAATTTCAAGCTGCCTTCGTCAATATGTACCTCGCATGTTAACACCCAAGGAGCCAAACTCGTTCAGTAACGAGTTAAGGCCACTAGGTGTCACCCTGCCAAAAGGAGTTGTCTCGTCCCTGAACGAGTCAACAAAGGGTTAACTGTACGTGCAGCTGCCTGCCCTCTGAATGACCCGAGTCCATACGTCACCCCGTAGCAGAGAGAGAGAGAGGGAGAGAGAAAAAAAGGCACGAGCTGGTTGCATTGTTTTCCATTCTACTCTGAAACATAACAAGGGCTTTATCTCTGAATGAGGTGAAAAGAACGCCAGGGAAGCAGAGATCTGATTGTTTTCACGGCGACACTATAACGCGATGGTCGGCTCCCGTTTGGATTTTAGTTTCGCGAGCGTTTGTAAACAAAGGGATTATCTTCCTCAATCGTCAGTGGACACCCACGTGCACACGCACGAAGCTTCTATCTATCTAGGTCGTCCTCAGACGAGCCCTCCATCGTTGTTTCCAGTCATCTCGGTTCTCCATACATCTGGCCAGCTCATTGGTGTTCTGTGTCCCTACGTCTTCCTTGAGTACGTCCACGTATGTTTTTGTGGGACGTCCTCGCGACCGGTGCCCATGTGTTGGCTCCCACGGTACCAATTTGCTGGCTGGAAGCTCCTGGTGTCTTTGGCAGTGTCCTGCTAGTCTCATTCTTCTGGTGGCAATTTTCTCGCTTACCCTTGGTATACCCTCATACAGGCTCCTGTTAATTGAAGCTCTTCAAAATAAAGCGTGAGTGAACGGCGGCAGCAGCAACAGCTAGAAATGTTATAAACCTGAGCAGCCCATGTGTTAATACCTCGCGTTGTGAGCTTGGAGGTCGAGGTCGGCTATTTTCGGTACTTCATACGACACTAAACTAAGCATAATAAAGTCAATACTGGAGATGTGGCGTGACGACATGGATTTCTACACAGTGAGGGGCATTCTTTCAACATAAGACGCTGCATTCAAGTTCGGGAGAGTTTGAACAAGGCAAATTCTCTTGAATGCTGCCTTCAGGTATGGCATGGAAAGAGGACATTTGCATTTCTTTCGCCATAGTAAAAAACCGCAATCATGGTCTGGAGACTAGGGCACTTTTTACAGACATGTAAAAAGGGCAGGGGCTCAAGCCCCCTTTGATGTCTATGTGCGCACGTGCCTGCCCCCATCCTCTCCCACCAAGGAACGTCTGAATGAAGGAACAGAAGCTTTTGACGTCAGGCAAGCACCATTGACCCCCCCCCCCCCCCCCCCACACACCACCACCCCCCCACCCCCATCCCCCCGGGGAAGCAAACTGGAGCCGGGGGTTTCGATGGAATACTGTACATTGAGGTCAATGAGAGCCATCTGGAGCACATTTTGAACAGACACTATACAGTATGTACTGTATGTTTTTACTGAGGTATCTAAAGAGTTACAGTGATCGTTTTTTCTGGCTCGGCAGTTATCGCGACAATTGGTTGACGGGCCGTCATTCACTGCACATACACAAACGCACGGTGGGTGATCTTTAGATCAGGGGTTCCCACACTTTTTTTTTTGGCTCAGGGCAACCCTATACATATTATTTTCATCCGAGGCCATTTTCACTCCCAACACCCTATATTTATGGCATATTTTAGCGATTATGTGGCGAGGAGATCATTGAGATAACAGCCATTTTGGTTAGAACTGACTGAAAATGACATGTTTAATGATACTCAATATTTTTTTGAAGCGTTCCAAATAACTCCCAAATATTATCAAATCATCTCGCGGCACCCTGGACTGCCATCACGGCACCCCAGGGTGCCCCGTCACCCACTTTGAAAACCACTGTTTTAGATAGTATCTCAATAAACCGATACATTGAGTGTTGCTCCTTGAAAAAAAAAGAAAAGAAAAAAAAACGCGATATGTCGTCTTTTATTTTCCCAAACCGACTATCTTACAAAGGTTGCAGTGATTCAGAAATGGTGTTTATTCATAAAGCTGGTCCACCCGGCTCTCGTTGACTTCAACGCATTCCATCGAATTTCCGTCTCCAGTTTGCCTCCCAGTACAACAAATCTGCCAGCTGGAAGCGCTGGACAGAGAAAATGACACGCTGGTACCTGTGGATGTCCCTTCCTTCTTAACCCATTAAGACAGTTAAGTGGTTCTCAAACTTTTCAGGCCGCGACCCCCAAAAGAATCATATTTTAACCCTAACCCACAGGTTGAGAACCACTGCACTAAGACCCCTGGCAGATTCTACAAAATGCCGTCTAAATCAGTGCTTCTCAAATCTTTTTTTCAAAATGTTCAAAAATAGCAGACGTACAAGCTCGCAGCGCAGCACAAAGTGACTCGCTGTGAGCTGGTATATCTGCTATTTTTGAATAGCCAACGCAACAAAATCTATCATTCTTTCACCGTAACCGTTTGTAAAGGGGGACCGCAGGACGTTATGTATTTAGATTCAGATTTCAGATCTTTCATCATATCTGTGATTAGTAGTATCCGGCAGAAAGTAACAGAACAATCTGGGATTCAGTAGATAGATGGATGTGATTTCCATATACAGTAGTAGGATATTAATATAACACTCAAAGGTGAGAGGTCATTTTGTGGTTCATGATTGTACTGTGTCCCTATCAAAAGATAGCAAGCGAAAACGAAACATTGGCCAGGTGATGGCCACAACACACGCAAGGATAGAAAGCCCCACTCAAGCCAGTTTCAATCCATTACTTCTCAAGAATGTCTGTGATTCTGGGTGCCCGCTAGCCTACTGGTCCGCGATGACAGTTAGGCACTGCCACATAGGCATGGATGCCTGGCAGCGTCGCCGGTTCGATTCCCGATCCGGACAACCTTCACTGCATGTCACTCCCCGTCTCTCCCCCCATTTTCTGTCAGTCTACTGTCCTATCAATGAAGGCATAAAAGCCCCAAAACAAATCTCGTGATTCTAATATTACTATAATCAGCAGAGGTGAGAGTTTTAAATCCTGATGTCAATTGTGTTTACCATTAATAGTTCTACTGCCAGATTTATTATATTTATTGGGGCTGGTGCCAGCAAAAAGCAGCTTACCTTTGCGATGTTATAGAAAGAGATGTATTGATTATTTCCAAACGATTTTCTTTTTCATTGAACCTATTATATGTGTACTTTAGCCAAGCTGGCGGCAGAGGGCAGCCTTATGCAAAGAATGAATGTGAATTGGGCCACTCCGCTTGCCGTCCATTCAGACTTCAGAGCGTAGAAATGCATTTCTACATCAGATCCACAGAAAACAGCCAGGAAGAGATTTGGGACTCCATTATTGTTAACGTGCGGTGGAAATTTTAGAGCAGCGTTACGGGAGATGTTTTTACTGAACACGGCGGCGTGACCAGTTATCAGCTTACAGCCATCAAAAGTAAGTAAATGAACGAGCGTTCATATTGGCAGCGAGCTAGGGTCAAAATTGGGGCGAACGGGAATGTCCGAAGCAGTAAAAGAGTTAAGATGTTAGTCTATTTAAATACAGTGATTTAAATAGACTAACATACCACACTCATAATTGCAAGATGGCCATTGGTCACGCCTCCATGTCTTAATTTAAGTCATAAGACCTGGCGCTATTAAGACGTTCAAAATAGGACCCTTTGTGTCTCCATAGGGAATAAAGCAGGCTCTTTGTGTCTCCATAGGGAACCACTGCTGGTCATCAAATTATTGGCTTAGGAGTGCGATAAAAACTACAAAATATCCATGAATTCAAGTCTCCATGTAAAACTAAACGGGGACACACAACACATTTTGAAAGTTGCGTAGAAGGTTTTCTATATGTTTGTGCGTTAATGTACATTTCCTCTTATTCGGTTACATTGGGGGCAAATTGGAAAGTGGAGAGTGGGGAAGTGAAAACACAGCTGTGTGAGGATGTGTAGACGGAGCGAGGGCAGGGTAGGTTTTGGTTTTTATATCTGTGGCATGCTGCTGGCAGCGTGTGCTCTTCATGTGCCGTGTTATGACACAGCAACATGAAAACAACAACACAGACCCAGAGTTCTGCTGAGTCACCCGACCTCTTGTGCACAACAACTGTTGGTGGCCGGTGAGCACTAGTGTTTGCGTGTGTGCACATGGTGTGTGTGTGTGTGCGCGCACGTGCGTGTGTGTGTGTATACCGTTGTTTCCTGTTGAGAGTGGCACATTTAGCCCAGTTTTTTTCATCTCACTCATGTCACTTTGTCTGCTGACCTCAATCAGCAATGAAATAAACAGACAATAAATAAAAATAAAACAATTCACAGGAGGCAAGCAGTGATCACCCCATGATGTGCACTGCAATGTAGTTTCAAATGCACTTCATTGCAGGTGCTTTTTGAGAGTGAAAAAAATAAGAAGACACGTGTGACACGTGTGATCTGGGCAGCTTGCCCCAGGAAATGTGCCAATCTCAACAGGAAACAACGGTATATCGTCGTTGTCGGGTGAAAACCGTTCGTTTTGCGTTTATCATTTAAAATGATTTAAACTAGTGAAAACAGACGTTCTACAGCCGCGGTGCGAGGCGTTGTGTGCTTGTAGATCTTCTGTTTTCACTACCTTTGTGCAGCGGCCTTGTATGATGAAGCAGGGCTTTACTTTGCGAAAAAACATACACATTTGAAACTTGGAGATACAAGGTTTCTGCCCGACAGTGACTATATATATATATATATATATATATATATATATATATATATATATATATATATATAATATATATATATATAGTATATATAGCAGCTCACGCATGCAGCTCACAATGTGTCGCATTGCAACACATTGTGAGCTTGTAGATCGTCTGTTTTCAATGTATATATATATATATATATGTGAAATGTATATAGGGCTGAAGGGGTTAATGTACAGTATGTTTAACAATGCTTCAAAGTCACAAGTAGCTAAAGTTTTCAAATAAATGTAGTGGAGTAAAAGTACAATATTTGGATCCGAGATGTAATGGAGTAGAAGTAAAAGTGTTGGAAATTGGAAACACTCAGGTACAGTACAAATACCTAAAAAATTTACATATACTTAGTTACCCTAACTCTGTCTGTCTGTTTTACAGTCAGGTACTTTTACTTCTACTCCATTACATCTCAGAGGCAAATATTGTACTTTCACTCTATTGCAATTAATTGAAAACTTCAGCCATACATTTCAGCCGTTTGAAAATAGACGATCTACAAGCTCTCTCATACATTGTATACATTTGAAAATGTGTGAAATGGAGTACTTTTACATTTGTACTTTGCCCTTTTACTCAAGTACATTTTGATTGCTGGACTTTTACTTTACTTTACCTGACTTTCTACATTGCGGAATTGATACCTTAACTCAAGTAAGAGTACTTTTTCCACCACTGACCTGTTTGCTCCGCTCTGACACAAACAACAACAGCTGTGTCCATCTCTTTGATAACGAGCTAAGAAATGCCACCAGATAATTGCCATGTGTTCACCAACTAAAAAACAGACCATTTCCCAGCGCTGTGCATTTCTGTGACTGGTGTGAGCTATCAGCACAGAGGACAGAGAGACTGTTACAAATGAGTCACAGATTCCTTTTTGTCATTTCACTGTGTCATTCTGTTTTGTTTTCGGAGGGCTTTTTATGCAACCGGCTGCTTTCTGGTCGCCAACCGCGGCATGTGTTCCGTTTTGTGGGGGGGAAATCAGAATCAGGTGCAAAAAAAGGGCTCTGTTTCTGTTTTGACTGAGATGTCCAAAAAAGGGGATGAGTGGGTGGAATGGCTTTGCCAGAGAGTGATAAACAACCATGTTTTGAACACCACCAAACCAAGCCAGAAGTACCAAGACAACGAAGCATACTGCACGAAATGCTGTGTTATTTCAAGAGTTGTTTGAGGAGACATAATAATTTCATGTCAGACAATAACTTACAACAAAAATTAAGAAATTCCAAAAATAATCAACTTGGTGTATTTTTGGAATGTCATTAACTCATTGCATGCCAGGCCCGATAGTCCCGAGATTATTTCAATGTCTTTCCCTGCCAGGCCCGATAGTCCCGAGAATTCCCGCCATTTTGAAAAAAAAAATTTTTTTTTTCAAAAAATTTTTTTTTTCAATTTTTTTTTCTGACCCAAAAAATGTAGTAGGCATGATAGAAATCGCGAAATTGCATGTTTAACCCCCATAGCAACCCCATCTATCAAACATGGCAGCCATCTTTGTTTACATTTTAGGAAAACATAATGGCTTCTATCTCATGAATGCCTGAACGGATTTCCATTCGGATTTTTTTGTTTGAAAGCTGTGAGCAATGTGGACACACGTGGTGCATTATCTAGGCATGGGTGTGCATGATCCGTGCACTATGAATTACATGGAAGTCTATGGAGACCAGAGGCACCGTAGAGTACGAAGGTATGTTAAAATGGCGGGGAATGTGTTAAAGATATATATATATTAAGGGTGCAACGGTTTACACAATTCACGGTTCGGTTCGATATTTTGGTGTCACGGTTTGATACTTTTTCGATACCAAAAAATAAACAGAAATGTCCTTGATTTATAAATGTATTTTCGTAACTACGTATTCTTTGGTTTTAACTTTGAACAATACGGTACCCAACCTCTAGGGTAGTGGTTTTCTAAGTGGGCTCTGCGGATCCCTAGGGGTCCTTGAAGGGGTTCCAGGGGAATGTGGATGTGGAATAGTATAATATATTGTGTGGCCCATTGGGGTATTGTATTGTTCGGTACAGGGTCATTTGGTTCGGTACACCCCCGTATTGAATGGTTCGATATCGATACATGTTTTGTTGCACCCCTAATATATATATATATATATATATATATTGTATACACACACACACACACACACACACACACACACACACACACACACACACACACACACACACACACACACACACACACACACACACACAGTACATACATATATACATACATACTGTACATATAAACACACACACCCACTCTTCTGGAAGCATACATGTCTCTGAATCGTCATCGTTTTCCCGAAGCCATAACGATTAGGCGGATCACCTGAGCTCAATAAGCTGAAGCCACAAGCTGACTTATACAGGCATTTCTGTGCCTTGGCATCGTTTGAAGCGAAGAAAACATTCCCACTGATATTTTCCAGCAGTGGCTCTGCGTGGTGGAACCGTTCGGATTTGCGGTTAAGATATGAGAAAATTGTTCTGAAATAACCAATCATAATGTGATTCATCAGCTGCCAGGAATGAAGGACGCGAGAGGTTATCGGGGGTGAGGACATAAAAAGGGCCATATCGAGTGGAGGAACGAGGCTGATATGTTAAGTTGCTGCCGGAGAGGAGAGAATCTAGACTGAATGATATAAATCCGCTGTGCGTGTCACTTAGCGGGAGCCCATTCTCTAATAGCCACTAGTTTGCCTGTCATTGAATGACATCATACACTATTATCTAAATGCCTTGGCTTACTCCTAGCACACTAAATAACCTTGTTAATGAAATTAAGTCTGAATGCAGGTTTACAGTATAAGCCCTGCACGTCATCGTATGACGTATATAGTGAAAACAGCAGATATACAAAGTCTGTGCTGTTATTTTAGCTATTTTGGAAGATTTATATACAGTATATGTGTGTACTGTGTATCTATCTATCTATCTACCTATCTATCTATCTATCTATCTATCTATCTATCTATCTATATATACTGTATCGATGACGTAATAAAAAAAATAAAAAATAAAATCATTGATGTGGCGGACACAAGGTGGTGGACGCGAGGTTGACACGAGAGCCTCTATGTTTCAATCAGTCGCGTATGGATTATTTTCCGACTCCACGAAACCCGTGAGTGTCATTTGAGGGCTCCCTTGAGTGGATCGGATATTATTAATAAAACTGGCAGCCTGGACCAAAGAGACGTTTTCATTCCTTGGGATGTTTTTTGTCACAGTACATTTGCACATACAGTACGTGAAATGTGTCCTCTGCATTTAACTCATCCTATAACAACTAGCCATTGTGAGGCGCTCGGGGAGCAATTAGCGGTTAAGAGTCTTGCTCAGGGACACATCGACACATAGCTGACCTGGCCGAGAACCGGGGGGCAAAATGCTAATAAAGTATTCAATTAATCAAATCATGCTCTATAGAGAATCATGGCGAGAATCGTGAGCTGCGTTCCTTAGGGTGAAAAAATTTAAACAATTGTAGCCCTAACTATGTGCATGATGATAATGAGTTATTCTCAGAGGTGGAAAAAGTACATGTCTTACTTGAGTAAAAGTATCAATACTGCAATATAGAAATACTCTGTTACAAGTAAAAGTCCTGAATTCAAAATGAGCTTGAGGAAAAATACGAAAGTATTGGCTTCAAAATGTATTTAAAGTACCACATTTTGTAATATCAGATTAAAATAAGAAAATGCGTAGTCTCGAATTCTCCTTTAAAACAGGACTGTCATTTTGTACGACTGGGTCCTGGTGTGACACCAAAATGTATCTTTTGGGTTTCAAATTGAACCATTTGGGAGCCCCTGATTCAAAGCACGGAAGGCTGCTAAACAGAAGAAGAATCCTGCAAGTCAGACCATGTTATATACCTTATAGCAGGGGTCTTCAACAGGGGGTCCGGGACCCCTAGGGAGTCCTCAGAGTTACTACTACCTTTTTTATATTAACCACTTGAACCCTAGCGTCCATATTCGGAGAAATTTAGCCAAAAATATTGAAGATATCTCGCGCTGCGAGGCGTTGTGAGCTTGTGGATCGGCTATTTTCGGCAAAGAGGTTTGTTGTAGAGGGGAAAAAGAACAGACTAGTAAGTACAGAGTGAAAGGTCAAGTTTATTAAGTATTGACGGTTCAAGTGGTTAAATATCAGAAAACACACATTGACATGAATCCAATACACACTGATGATTGTGCTGTCAAACGATGAAACTATATGGAAACTATGAAAAGGGTTGTGGGGGGTCGCTGCTTCCTCTCTCTCTCTCTCAACTAAGGGGTCCTTGGCCTGAAAACGTTGAAGACCCCTGCATAGACACACCCACAAAAAAAGGCTTTCCTTGTTAGCCACTGAGGGTTCAGAAGTCAGCCAGAGTGCTCACAGCGTTCGGCCCCAAACCAACACAAACACCATGTCCTCTCTCTGCCATTTGCAGGAGTTGGGAACTCTCTTCCCCTGTTGACGTCGAACCGTAGGACATTCAATTAAAAGCGTAACCCTGTTATAGGACGTGTTTGCTTTGGTACAGGACATGAGAACTCCCATCGATGCGGGGGCAGAAAAGCCCCCCATTCGCCTGGACCGGCTTTCATACACCCCCCTCCACCTTAACCTGCCATTGATCCTGTCCTGGCCTGAACCTCTAGTTTAGTCACATAATGATAAAAAGGTTGTAGTACTGGGGGCGCTGCTGGCCTAGCGGGTAAGAGCCATAGCACATTGCTTTAATGCAGCCTGACAGCAACCCTGCAAGCCAAATGACGTCATGATGACGTCATGATAACGTCCTCCGGTGACTCCGGTGACGTTCAGAACTAGGCCAGATCACAGCCCATATGGGGATGATCTTGACGTCATTACCAGGACGTCATGTGGACTATAGGATTATTGTTATTGTTTGTAATGTTAGTTAAAATATGAGCTTGTAAGGTTATATTCTGGGACATATCTGACTAGTTGTGGGCTCGCTGGAAGCGAGCACAGTCAGCACACGCATGTTATCTTCATTATTTATCTATCAGTCAAGTTCTCCTCAACAGTACATAGGCAGGGCCCTTAGCCAATGAGGTGCAGCCAAAGGGTAGATCTTTGTGCCCATACATGGTGTTACATGCAAGCCCACACTGTTTTGTAGGAATCTGGCCTCGAACGGACACTCTCTGATTAATCTAGGACGTCCGTTTTCGTGGGCAGGATTTATGTTGGTTGAAATCAGGTGATATTCTAGGCCAGATCTGACTAGTCATGGTTTGACTTGATCTGGCCCCAATCGAGACGTCACCTATTGGTCCAGGTCCTGACCGTGCTTGCTGGGAAGTCACAGTTTGGATTCCCGAGCCTATAGCAGCCTTTGCCACGTGTCGCTCTACTGCATACTATCAATAACAGCAATATCTATAAGGAAGGAGGAAAAAAGACCAAGAACATAGAAACGTGACACGTGGAGATATGAGGTTTCGGCCCGACAACAGTGGCGTTATCGTCATTGTCCGCTGGAAACCTTGTATGTCCAAAGCCGATCTACAACCGAGTTGTGTACTTGTAGCTCTGCTATTTTCACTGGTCTTGTGCGACAGTCTTGTATGGTGAAGCAGGGCTTTACCTTACGAAAAAAAAATTGAAACTTGGAGATACAAGGTTTCTGCCAGAAAGTGACGTTATGCAAGTTGCTGCTGTAAGCTGGGCTGGAGTCAGGCCAGCTGATGCAGAGAGGAGATAGAGTCAATCAGTGTGGGAGTGAGGTCACTCCCCCAATGGGCCACACACTGACTCCTTAGCTTCAATTAGAGACTTAGAATGCATTACCATAGGCCCAAATCAACGGCTCTCAAACTTTTTTCATGTCAAGGACCCCCCATTCTCTCGAGACGGAGTCATGATAGCTTACGCTTCTCAAAGACAGACCGAGTGGGCGTCCCCTTTTATTTGACGATGGCTAGCCAGATTGAGGACCCCCAAAATGATGTCGCTGGCAGCGGGCCATGTTGGGTCGGGAACCCCCACACAAAAAAGCGTGATCGGGACATCCCTAATAGGAAGCAATCACTGGATCTCTGATTGCATGCATGGTTGAGGAAAAAAAAGCACATCCAAGGGACATCTATCCATCTTTCAAAAGGGAAATGAAGACCCTACCCCAAAGCAGGGCCGGATCTAGCCTTTAGTAGTAGGTGGGGCAGCAAGAAATGATAGGGGGGTCACCTCCAGCCCACGCCGTGAGGCGTGGGCGAAAAGAAATGGGGGGATCAAACCCCCTAAAACACCCAAAATGCATAAAAAACAAAGCATTTTGGCACACTTATACCTATAACACGCATTACAAACAACATGTCTTACACCTATCTCTCTCTGTCTCTATATATTCTAGTAGAGATGGACTGATTGCAAAATTCTTGGCCGGTACCGATCCACCGGTTTTATGAAGGTCTGACCTGCCAAAACCGATTTTCCGATACCGATTTCTTTAGCTATGAACTAGAAAATAGGGTTGCTCCAATATCCTTTTTTCAGGCCAAGTACATACTTCAATTTGAGTACCAATAAGCTAGAAGAACACTAATGCCAAATCAATCACAAAAGTACAATATCCAAAATCACAGACAATATCCAGTCTAATATGATATGGATATAATATTGATGCCAGCTGATCATTCACTGTAAGGCCTAAAGTTAAAAATACATACTACTGTATATATTGTATAATTGCTGTGCCATTGCTTCTGTCTGTGTCACTGCTAAAGCTGCATGATTAAGGCAAAACCTTTATTTTAAAATTATTGGTATACATATTGAGATCATTTATTTCAAATATTATTAATAATATTATTATTGAATAAATATTTTTTAACAAGCAAAACGATTGTCTTAACTCAGTTAGCGCCGGGCGACTTTACGAGCGACTAGTTCACTATGGCGTTTGGTGCCGAGCGACTCGGAGCGACTTTTATATAAAAGCATTGTTTAAGCTTTTAATATGTGTTTATAGACGGAGCGAAATGGTTAGCTTACCTCAGCTAATGTCCACACGTAAACCGTGAAAAAAAAGGATACGATTATGACGTCACCTTTAAACCAGGGCTTCCTGTTGACAACAGGCCTCTGCTAGCGTTAGCCTCAATGCAACCATCCGACCCTCACGTAGCTTCACTAGGTCGGATTTTGATTCTGAAACTTTCTGTGTGGCATCTATATACGTCCCGATGCCCATACCAATGGTGGTTTGAGACGATCAAGCACGAATTGAACAGTATTGAGCTGAAATGGTGACCGGCGGCCCGTCCATGTTAAGTCAATGAGGACCAAGTCAGCGTCTCATCCTGTTATGTGGATTTAAACAGGCTTAACATGGGACCATGTCAGTGTATGGTGTATGGTGGTCTCTAGTGGTCATCTGGTGGTATGGTATGCTGAACGTGCATTCGTTAAGGTGGTCTGGTTAAGGTGGTCTGGGGGGATACAAAATAGCTATTTCCTGGCGTTATAAGCGCACATTCATATTCATATTTTGGAAATCTGGCCCTGTATGGGTTAACACCTTGAGGTCCGAAATAGAATGGTGGTTGGTAGATTAGCCGTGAAATTTCTATTATTGTATTGTGATCTGAGACATAATATTATGTTTATAAACATGACCCCGCAGCCCCTCCATCTTGAACAGCTCCGCTGTATTTTCTTTTTTTTTTTTCCCCAGGCCAGTAACTCACCATGATTTTCTCGATTTCCGTTGGGATAGAATGGGGGTTTTGGCCGATCGTCGATGTCCCCGTGCGTTTCGCGTGCGCGATCCTTTCATGTAAATGTCCCCGCAAATAGTCCATGTGTGACTGAAGAACAGAACTGAAAAGTTTCGCTAGCATAGCCCCAAGCATGTCTGCTGTAGGAGCTCGAGTGTGCAGACAGCAAACGGATGGGTGGAAGGTGCCTTGGAGAAGGAGAGGCGCTGACGTCACCTCTGCTTCATGCACGGTCTGCATGAGCTATCAGTGCACGAGTGGTGACTAGGGAAGGTTAGACGATCGCCGATTTTCGGATCAAAAGCTTTTATTCCGGTTTTAAAGACAAAGTCCGGGAATGTACGACGTGGCTGAGAGTCCCTGGGGGGATGTGCGATATAGTACGGTTTTAACATTAAGGGGCTCCTCGTGGCTTAGAAGGTGTTAAAAGCTAAAATAAATAAGGTTGCATTCATTGTCTTCAAGGTGAGACATTTACCTTGTGTCACAGTAGTCTGACTCTAGTCTATTCCTTCCTTTCAAATATTACCTCATTGTTTTGGGTTGTAAAACCTCTGTAGGGACTTAAAATGTTACATAATAAATTTCTGTTGCTTAATGTACTTTGTGAAACGATCGGAGGATACTATAACGACCTTTAACAGGCTTCACCTGGACATACATTCATTAATCCAGCGTGTGGACAGACACACATGACACCACGCAAAGTGAACTGACTTTTTTTTTTCCAACAACAGAGAAACGGGAGGTGGTTTTCCTTTGAAACTGGCTAAAATAAAGGTACATTTATAGGATGGCTTTTTCTGTCGCTTGCAACAGCTTTTGCAATGCTGTTGCTTTCTGTTAAATGAAAGTGAAAGTAAACTCCTTCTGCATGGACTGGAGGCAGGAAAGCCTTGCGATGCTTTTTTTTTTTTTCCTTCTTCTTTGAGACTACATTGACACAGGATTATGGAATATATCCTTACATTACAAAGGTAATCAGCATCATCTGTATTCTGTTGTAGGCTGCAGTAGTAATATAGGCACAGTTTTGTTCTATAAATAGCCCTTCTAAAAATAGCCCTTCTAAAAATAGCCCTTCTAAAAATAGCCCATAGGCACAGTTTTGTTCTAAAAATAGCCATTCTATTAATATATGATTATTAATAGCACTTCTAAAAATAGCATTTGACAGCTGTTAGGGTGGGTGTGGGGGTTAGAGGGGGGGAGGGGGGTTGTGATTGATAGGTGACAGCTGTGATTGACAGGGGTGTGTGCGTGCGTGCGTGCGTGCGTGCGTGCGTGCGTGCGTGCGTGCGTGTGTAACAGGTGGGGAGGTGACAATTCCAAGGTCAAGGTGTTGTGTGCCATGTGGGCATGCAGTCAGCTCAATCGTTAGTGTATTTTGGATTCATGTCAATTTGTGTTTTTGCATATATTTAACCACTTGAGCCATCAAGTCTTAATAAACTACTTAGTTTGCTATTTTGTCTCCCCTACACCATACCTCTTTGCCGAAAATAACCAATTTACAAGCTCACATACATTATGTGCATGTAGATCTGCTATTTTTGATATAGAATATTGGTCATCTGCTAGAGGGTCAGAGTTAGGGGCTGACAGATGAAGGGTGGATGTGGGGGTTGTGTGTGTGTGTGTGTGTGTGTGTGTGTGTGTGTGTGTGTGTGTGTGTGTGTGTGTGTGTGTGTGTGTGTGTGTGTGTGTGTGTGTGGTCTGTGAGAGGTGTCAATTCTCACGGTTAAAGGTGTTACCAGGGACCCCTTCAAACTTTTTCAGAGATTTCCTTATATTCCTTATTTTCATTATTTGACAGCCCAATCATCAGTGTATTTTGGATTCATGTCAATGTGTGTTTTTCAGATACTTGATGGAGACCACCATCAAGTCTTAATAAATTACTTAGGCTGCTATTTTGTATCCCCTACACCATACCTTTTTGCCAAAAATAACCAATTTACATGCTCACAACGTCTTGTTGTGCGCAATATTATGTGCGTGTAGATCTGCTAATTCTGTAGGTTTTCAGGTGTTTTACTGACTCTTGCATTGCATTGTGGATTTGCCTACTTTTAAAGCGGTGAAGGGAACTGAACTTAAGAATACAGATACACAGAAAACGGATTCTGTGATTTTGCTTTATACATATATGTGTTTATATTTAAATCTTTAGGGGCATACCATGTGATATACCTGCACAGTTTTTGATGCAGGTATTTTACTACCCTTTTACCCTAATCTGGTAGTTATAGGTGGTACTGTATACTGTAAATATTATAGGCAAAACATCATAAAGGGTAGAACCGGTAGTGTACGTAAACAAACTCATTAAATTAATGGTTAATCCCTAACATTATACAGTGATTATTACTAACAACACTCATTAGTTGAGTTATCACACTCTTACATACATTTTTTTCCCCCTAATTATATATTTCAATAGATGATATGGTACATCATGAAATGGTACCTAAGTTACACAAAATGTCAAATTTCACACAGTAAGTATTGCCAATGCAGTTGTCAGAGAAGGATTTTCACCCTAACCATACCATGTATAGGGGTGTATATAGTAATTAGACAACTTATTGTTTTATTTCTTGGGTGTTCTGTAGGTTAAGTACGTTTCTAATGAACATGCTATTACTCACACCATGTACGTTATATTTGCAGTAAAACATGTATGCAAAGCTGACTATTTGGTGTTTTATCTATGACATTATTCTATTTCACTGGTCTAATAGCAGGGAGGTATGGAGGCTCAGCTATACAATGCTACGAAATAAACCAGTGCTACTGTACCTTTCTATTTTCCTCTCACTACATATTTGTTTTACACACTACAATTAAAAAAGCTCACCCAGTCACCCTCATACACATCTACAAAACCCAGTACATCAACAAAACATCAACACCCCTACACATTACAGCACAACAAAAGCTAAAACACATGACAAAATGCATAACATTAAACCATAAAGTCACAATATTACTAACAATGTTAATAACAATATGTTCGATAGACTAGTGTCAATAACAACCAGTAATCCTAAAGCATCCATTAGCTAGTGTGTGTGTATTATGAAGGTGTTAGGTGACAGCGCAGGGAAGGGTTTATGTGGTGTGAGAGATGACAGCTGTACCAATAGTTATGGTGTTACCACAACCTTTTCAGAGATTTTCTTATAGTTTCATTTTTTGACAGCACAATCATTAGTGGATTTTGGATGTCAATTTGTGTTTTTTTCATATATTTAACCACTAGAGCCATTACCTAAGATAATTGCATTATACCCTACACCAAACCTCTTTGTAAACCAATTTACAAGCTCACAATGTCTCGTAGCATGCAATATTATGTGCTTGTAGATCTGCTATTTTCACTAGTTTGACTTACATCAACAAAACATCAATACTCCAACATATTACAGCACAACAAAAGCTAAAACACATGCAAAATGCAAAACATGAAACCAAAAAGTCACAATATTACTAACAATGTTACTAACAATGTGTTCAATAGACTAGTGTCAATAAACTAATAGTTTCAACCCTTAATCCTAAAACATCAACACTCCAACATATTACAGCACAACAAAAGCTAAAACACATGCAACATGCAAAACATGAAACCAAAAAGTCACAATATTACTAACAATGTTACTAACAATGTGTTCAATAGACTAGTGTCAATTAACTAATAGTTTCAACCCTTAATCCTAAAACATCCAATAAGACAGCAGGTATATGGCTATATATGTTATATTCAGTCTGAATAGTAGTTTGACTGATTGAATGAAAACATTTTGCATAGGAAAGAGTACACTGGTAACAAGGCCATAACAATTATAGATTTTCAAACTGAAAGGTCTATGACATTAAGAGGAAGATATCCATATTTTAGGATTGCATGCATCATATTGTATTGAAAATGTGTAGATTTATTTATTTTTTGAGTACAGGCTTATAAATGGGCTCTTTTGAGTCCAAGGCAACCAGCTTGTAGATGTGTTATTTTGATGGTAATAGCTTACAGGTCTACTATTTTTACTGGGGTGGTGATGTAAGAGTATTATTTCCATAAGAGGTTGCATAATCTACTGGTAATATTGTATGTTTTATCATTTGGCTCGGTAGGGCTATGTATGTTGAATTCAAGGCATTAGTTGCGTTGTCAGTAGTGGTATTCCATCTGTAAGATAATACATGTAATTCTCATTAACATTACAAAATGAGAGAGGAACCAAAGTTATAGATCTGCTATTTTCACTAGTTTGACTAGCTCAACTACTTATAGTTTTATTGCTGAGGTCCAATCTGGCTTTCAATATGTTAAATGATTCAAAAGATCTATCTAACCACATCTTGATCATAAAGTGTAACTTAGTAATACAGTAAAACTTAGTTGGGTTTGTATGCCAAACCATTTGGTCCCCAGTCATGTTGGATCATTCATTAGGTGTTTTCACTGTATGTAGTGATATTGGACATAACTGATAATACACATGAAATTGTACTAATATTACAAAAATGATACAGTGTTTTTTCTATTATTTTTATCTGATATTAACCCCAACTATGGTCTCTGCTACAACTATATCGACCCATCCCTTAAACATGTTACAATTATATCAACAAAGCGATGACCGATTAAAAATAACCTCATTTTAGTGTTTTAACCACTTGAACCATATTGGCAAAAATGACCGATCTACAAAGCTTTTAGCTATAATGCGACAGACCTGTTACAGGGTGGGGTCTGTGAGAAAATTAGTTTACTCTTTTTGCGTGAACAAATCTCAAAACAGCCTAAATATGGGGGTCTCACTGTGTATAACCTTATGATATGCATGGAACTAACCATGGTCAGTCAATTTACATTGTTTTCACTAAAACATCCCATTACATGAACATGTTAACATTTTTAAAGTTTGTGACATTAGTCCAATACACAGAAAACATTTATTTGTTTATTCGTATATTATCTATAGATGGGTTAAAATACTAGGTATTCCTAAAATTATACTAAATATTGCGTGAAATCTAAAGATTTAACTTGAATGACAGGCGGATAAAAGATTAGTTCCCATACCAAGAGTTGAACCGGGGGCTGCCGGGGTGAAAACCAGGAAGTACTAATCGTTAGACCGTATGGGATGCCAAATCGTACAAACTGTATAAGTGTACAGGCCAGACTACACAACACAACTATACAACATCAACATGCCTGCATAATATCAAATCAACTACTGTATATTCAGCACAAATATACATCACCAACAGAAATCAACACCATACTCACTACACATTGCTAGTAGATCCACACAAAAACATAAAAAACACAACTTGTCCATTAACGTAAAGACAGAATACACAATATGTTCTAATAATAAAGTGTTCAATAGACTAAATTGCGCAATGTACTATGGGACGTTGGAAAGCCGTGGATATAAAAAAGGAGAATGAAAAGTCTACTTCAGTCTCTTTTTCAAAAATGGATAATACCCATCAATTGGGGCTAGAAAAACAGGATTTTGGCGAAGTAGCGAGCAATGTATTGTATACCTTCGCTAAAGATGTAGAAGAATCCTTAGGCTTTAACGAGAAAGATGGAAAGCCCACAATCTTTCCCGGAATAATTTTTAAAGATGGAGCATATGTACCCACAGGCATAGATCCCTATTTTGATGGATTTATGCCAGGTCGAATTAAATGGATGAATGATACTAATGGAGGGAAAAATATCCCACCAGATGATCATTCAATGTACGCATCTGAAGCAGCTCTATGCGGCCTTCCACCACAACACGTGTCCAGCAGCAATTCAAACAATGATAGTGCTTTCAATTTTAAATCATCGCAGTTTGTGTGGTTAGGGGAACCGGCTAACATGGAGCACACAGGGGTAGCGGATAATCACCGCTGCGGAGCCTGCCACCTTCTGCTTTCAAAGTTTCTGCCAGGCGATAAACTTTTAAATCAGCATGCATTCTACAGCAGAGGAGAATGTCCGTATCTCAAAGCAAACTATACACCCGACCGGCTAAAGATTGCAATTGGTCAGGAGAGATTCCGTAGAGGATTTATTGCGCATCCAAACATAATCACAGCCCCCGAAGCATGGAAACTACCCGAAATGAAATTAACAAACAGGATATATGTGACACTGGCTACACAGGAATGGTGTTACTTGTGCGGACGTTCAGCTGGTAATCATGTGCAAAACTGTTACCAAAAAATGACAGAACTCATACATAGCCTTAACAACGGGCTTCTCGAATTCAAATTATAGTTAAAGTTCTTACAACCGTGATTATACGGTGACATTGTGAATATGTATACGTTGGAACCCTTGTGTATTTTAGCTTTTCTGTGTGAGCACTTGCTATGCAAGGGCAAGTGCTGGTCCTCATACCTTTAATCATAATGAAAATAATGTTTTATTTGCTGAAAGCTATGTCTAATTAGTTGATGATTGAGTATAATCCTGACTAATAATGTAGAATTGGTTTGAATAGTATGAAAAGAGATCTTACAGCACATGGATGGTTCTACAGCCATGTGTACAGACTGCGTTCATAGCTACACCACCATGTCTTGATTGTACTTATTGTACTATTGTGTAAAGCTAATATTAGTATTAGTTCACCTATGAAAAGAAGAAAAATAAATAAATAAAACACTATATCAATATTATGAGTTTTCTTTCTTCCAAATGTACTTATGATCAGCTTAAAAAAATGGGTATATTGCATATGCATATATGCATATTTGTTAAAATATTTACCACTAAACATTACTAGACATCACTGTGTAGTACAGTGGTAAACACAATTATACACAGGTATTATTTAATAACTGAGCATGAACATGAACACCATAGCTATTGAAAATGGTTCAAAATGCATGTATATCATTTTGGGTTACATGTCAACATGTCAACAGGTCAAAGCTAATACAGTAAAACCAACAACCAACAAGTATATTCGTATATTTTATTAGTAAACAGGAACAAGTATTTACAAGGATATAATGATATACAACTGACTGAATTCACACACAAAACATCACTATGGAGTACAGTGGTAAACATAATTATTCAGTTCCAGCCTGCGTCACTGGGGGTGTGGTCCTACAGAATGTATAAATGGTGACAACCATGACTGAGCATGTATAAAGCTCTCCAATTCTCTGACCCCTTTTCTTTTAAATTTCAAAGAAAACTAATTCTTACAAGTAAAATGGACACTCATCGTTTGATTTACCAGGATAAGGACGATCTGATATGGGATTTGTCTAATGAACGTAAAATGCGATGCCATTTTTCGACACCCACCCTTTTTCCATTTGTTGATCTGTATACATTGGAAGATGGGGAAACATTATGTTCAGATTTGCATCATGTGAGGGTTTATGCAACTGAATTTAAGAGGTTTGAGACTGCTATCAAGGATTTCACCGATTATTTGCACTGGGGGAGATGGGCCAAAGATGACTACATCAAGCCCTCGGATATGGTGAAAGTAGATGAATCGATGCCTTCTCGTTTATCGGACGGAGAAGCCTTCCTTATCGATTGTTCACGATCATATTTATGGTTGTTGGTGAGATTCAAGTCAATGGGACCAACTTTTGAAAGACCAAAGACTGTAATGGACAAAGAAATGTATTTTCCAATCCGTTTAGCCTTTCATGCTGGTGATTTGTGGCTTCTGCAGGACGTGCTGAAATTAATCAATGGGTTTTTCAGAAAAGCAAAAGAGACTCGCAAGATGATGTTACTGGATGATCGCCTGAACGGTGTAAATCGTGTAGTATCAGGATTGTCTACAAACTACCTCTCTACAAAGAAACCCAAGCGTATATCCCTGAATAAACCACAACACTTACCGGAATATGACCATAAGCTCGGATGGATTGATTCCATAAAATCATCTGAAAATTCCATAAAATCACCTGTGTTGGCTCAAGAACTAGAAACCGATGGACCAAAGTAATATGTCACACCAATATGTTGTGTTGATGTTACGTGTTTATGTGTAACGAGTGTAAAGATGTATCATGTTTTCAAAATAAAAATATCAATATTCTATATATTCTACCATCCTACAGTACACAGTACACACTATAGCCAATCGTTAGATGGATCCCCTTACTTATCCACAATCCTACCAACCACGCCTATTGCTCTTACAATATATAAGGTAATTGGTCGTAATGTACTCTTCACCAGTAACCATGGCAGACTTGCGTCACCAAGCTGACGAACCAAGCTCTATCATTACTCTTCCAACTCTCTCTCTCACTTTCATGTCTGATACGGATGGTATATACTATCCAAGCCCTGGTTCACCTTCGCCATCACCTGTGGACTATTCTACACCTTACTTTTCGCCACCCGATTTCTCACATCTGGCAAGTGAGAAAGAGGAAGGAGAACCCAGTGATAGTAATGCTCTAATTCTATTATATGGATGGTCAGCAAATGATATGATCAGAGAAAACGCTAAAAAACTTCAATGCATACTGAGGCATGATATCCTTTATCTCCTTCAGTTGACCTTTGGACATGAAGAATATTTGTTGGATCAGGAGGACTACAATAAGCTCAAGCATATGGTATACAATAACCCAGACAGTTCACATACAGTTCAAACACTCTTGGAACTAATTATGGCCAATGGTGAAACTGCTTGCAATGAGTTCCTATGTTTGCTACAAGGGTCAGATGCAATAGAAACATATCCTAATCTGCAGTACATGCCATGGTGCAGTCATCCAAGCGGGATTGACAATGGAAATATAACGGCAAAAGATATGATACGGAAAAACCGTTCAGAAATTAGAAAAATACTGTGTCCAGATATCAAATATGCCATCCAGTGTGTTTTCGAAATCGATGAAAGCCCACTGGTGTTTTGTGAGTACCGGGACCTCATGCAAATGTCTTATTTTGATGCATCATGTAGGCTCATTGATAAGATCATGAACAAGGGTGAAAAGATTTGCCAAGTGTTCCTGTCTCTGCTAAAAGATGCAAAACTTACAGATAGGTTTCCTGATCTGATGAAAATGCGTTGGTACGGTCAACCAGCAATGGTTTTTGAAACAGAGGGGGAAGGATTTCGTTTCAAGCAGGGAATGTCATTTACAGAGATTTTAAGGCTAAACAAGTCTCGACTGCAAGAAATAATCATGTCAGACATGCGATTTTTCAACGATTGTGCTTTCCAATCGAGGCTTGTTGACAATGTATGCTACGCACAGCTCATGGACACACACTTCCCCTACACAGCAGCTGTTGAGCTTTTGGATAAAATTATGTGCAAGGGTGAAGAATTCTGTCATGGATTCATAGCTATGTTACAAAATAATGAAGTAATAGCAATTAGACCTGAATTGAAGGCCTTGCCTTATGCAACACAACACCAAGGACGTCCTGGATACATGGCTTGCAGAGATACAGTCAGGAGAGCACAAGACAATATAAGAAAAAAAAAGACAACACTTCAAAACATCCTGATGTCAGATATTGACAATCTCTTCAAGCTTATTTCACTTATCTGTGAACGAAAACTAATCACACCCCTGGATAGGTATCGTATATCCTCAGACCCAGCCACTGAACTTGTGGACGCGATTATGGCCAAGGGTGAATCAACATGTATTGCTTACCTGGATATTCTGAAAACAAGACGTGTAATATTAATGTTTCCTGCTCTGAAGACATTGCCCTGGTACAATTCTAGTGACCATGTAGAACACAAGCAAAAAAGGAAACGTGTGCTTACAGTCAAATCAATTGACAACAACATGAAACCAAAAACAAAGAAAACAAAGAAATGATCTTTTGATTGATTTCAATCAATTAGGGGCAATTAGGACATCTTTAGGCTATATCACATTAATGTTGGGTTAACATGGGTTGACCAAATTAGCTATCTAATTATAGGGTGCTCCACCCTCTCTACCAACCACGCCTATTGCCCTGCTTACACAATATAAGGGTATTTTGCGTACTGTGCTTTTCATCAGTAACCATGGAAGATTTTGTTGACAAGCCCAACTCTACCACTACTCTTCCAGAGGAAGCTATAAAATATGAGCCATGGGCAGAATCCAAGTCTGGCAGTGACACAGATGATGACGAATTCTATGCCCTTGCGTTTGGTCCTTCACCTACACCATCACCAATATTTTTTGATGATCCTCTGGACTTTAGTCTCGATGCTCCACCATCTTCACCTATGAATTACCCTACACTACCTTCCATCAGACCATGGCTTTCAGCATCATCTACGATGGATTCAACTCTGACTATGGATCAGCTTGATGGTCTGGGGAATATAATCCTTTTGGACATTATAAAAATATGCGTCACCAAGCTGATGAATGTGGTTATAAATGACCAGTGGAAAGATGACTGCGAGGGATGTCAAATAGATCAGCCCAGTCAAATCGAACATCGATGCCTATACCCCATCCCAAAATATTATGTATTCAATCGTTTTAAACAGTTAATGAATAAACTATGGACTGGTCGATTCATACCAGGGGTTATGTGGGTGTTGGAAACTCAAGGAATTGTCACTATACCGATCGACCGAGTACAGGGCATATGTGAAGCTATTCTGTATGACCTGAGGAATGTGAATGATATCATGAAAAAAATCGATAATGACATGAATGTTGATCATGTGTTGGGTGGATACATGAAGAAAGATGATTTGCTGAATGAATTTGTTACATTTTGGAGTAACTCATCACCAGCTGCATAAACATGTACTGAACTATAGTTCTCAATAATGTATATTTTACTGAGAAGAAAGAAGAATCACCTATGGTGAATCACCTATGGTGATCATGTTCAATTATTTAATGAACTCTGTGCAATTTGCCATATAGTGATGTTTTGTGTGTGAATTCAGTCAGTTGTATTGTATATCATTGTATCCTTGTAAATACTTGTTCCTGTTTACTAATAAAATATACGAATATACTTGTTGGTTGTTGGTTTTACTGTATTAGCTTTGACCTGTTGACATGTAACCCAAAATGATATACATGCATTTTGAACCATTTTCAATAGCTATGGTGTTCATGTTCATGCTCAGTTATTAAATAATACCTGTGTATAATTGTGTTTACCACTGTACTACACAGTGATGTCTAGTAATGTTTAGTGGTAAATATTTTAACAAATATGCATATATGCATATGCAATATACCCATTTTTTTAAGCTGATCATAAGTACATTTGGAAGAAAGAAAACTCATAATATTGATATAGTGTTTTATTTATTTATTTTTCTTCTTTTCATAGGTGAACTAATACTAATATTAGCTTTACACAATAGTACAATAAGTACAATCAAGACATGGTGGTGTAGCTATGAACGCAGTCTGTACACATGGCTGTAGAACCATCCATGTGCTGTAAGATCTCTTTTCATACTATTCAAACCAATTCTACATTATTAGTCAGGATTATACTCAATCATCAACTAATTAGACATAGCTTTCAGCAAATAAAACATTATTTTCATTATGATTAAAGGTATGAGGACCAGCACTTGCCCTTGCATAGCAAGTGCTCACACAGAAAAGCTAAAATACACAAGGGTTCCAACGTATACATATTCACAATGTCACCGTATAATCACGGTTGTAAGAACTTTAACTATAATTTGAATTCGAGAAGCCCGTTGTTAAGGCTATGTATGAGTTCTGTCATTTTTTGGTAACAGTTTTGCACATGATTACCAGCTGAACGTCCGCACAAGTAACACCATTCCTGTGTAGCCAGTGTCACATATATCCTGTTTGTTAATTTCATTTCGGGTAGTTTCCATGCATCGGGGGCTGTGATTATGTTTGGATGCGCAATAAATCCTCTACGGAATCTCTCCTGACCAATTGCAATCTTTAACCGGTCGGGTGTATAGTTTGCTTTGAGATACGGACATTCTCCTCTGCTGTAGAATGCATGCTGATTTAAAAGTTTATCGCCTGGCAGAAACTTTGAAAGCAGAAGGTGGCAGGCTCCGCAGCGGTGATTATCCCCTACCCCTGTGTGCTCCATGTTAGCCGGTTCCCCTAACCACTCAAACTGCGATGATTTAAAATTGAAAGCACTATCATTGTTTGAATTGCTACTGGACACGTGTTGTGGTGGAAGGCCGCATAGAGCTGCTTCAGATGCGTACATTGAATGATCATCTGGTGGGATATTTTTCCCTCCATTAGTATCATTCATCCATTTAATTCGACCTTGCATAAATCCATCAAAATAGGGATCTATGCCTGTGGGTACATATTCTCCATCTTTAAAAATTATTCCGGGAAAGATTGTGGGCTTTCCATCTTTCTCGTTAAAGCCTAAGGATTCTTCTACATCTTTAGCGAAGGTATACAATACATTGGTCGCTACTTCGCCATAATCCTGTTTTTCTAGCCCCAATTGATGGGTATTATCCATTTTTGAAAAAGAGACTGAAGTAAACTTCTCATTCTCCTTTTTTATATCCACGGCTTTCCAACGTCCCATAGTGCATTGCGCTATTTAGTCTATTGAACACTTTATTATTAGAACATATTGTGTATTTTGTCTTTACGTTAATGGACAAGTTGTGTTTTTTTTTTAATGTTTTTGTGTGGATCTACTAGCAATGTGTAGTGAGTATGGTGTTGATTTCTGTTGGTGATGTATATTTGTGCTGAATATATAGTAGTTGATTTGATATTATGCAGGCATGTTGATGTTGTATAGTTGTGTTGTGTAGTCTGGCCTGTACACTTATACAGTTTGTACGATTTGCATCCCATACGGTCTAACGATTAGGATTCCTGGTTTTCACCCCGGCAGCCCCCGGTTCAACTCTTGGTATGGGAACTAGTCTTTTATCCGCCTGTCATTCAAGTTAAATCTTTAGATTTCACGCAATATTTAGTATAATTTTAGGAATACCTAGTATTTTAACCCATCTATAGATAATATACGAATAAACAAATAAATGTTTTCTGTGTATTGGACTAATGTCACAAACTTTAAAAATGTTAACATGTTCATGTAATGGGATGTTTTAGTGAAAACAATGTAAATTGACTGACCATGGTTAGTCCCATGCATATCATGAGGTTATACACAGTGAGACCCCATATTTAGGCTGTTTGAGATTTGTTCACGCAAAAAGAGTAAACTAATTTTCTCACAGACCCCTACCCTGTAACAGGTCTGTCGCATTATAGCTATAAGCTTTGTAGATCGGTCATTTTTGCCAATATGGTTCAAGTGGTTAAAACACTAAAATGAGGTTATTTTTAATCGGTCATCGCTTTGTTGATATAATTGTAACATGTTTAAGGGATGGGTCGATATAGTTGTAGCAGAGACCATAGTTGGGGTTAATATCAGATAAAAATAATAGAAAAAACACTGTATCATTTTTGTAATATTAGTACAATTTCATGTGTATTATCAGTTATGTCCAATATCACTACATACAGTGAAAACACCTAATGAATGATCCAACATGACTGGGGACCAAATGGTTTGGCATACAAACCCAACTAAGTTTTACTGTATTACTAAGTTACACTTTATGATCAAGATGTGGTTAGATAGATCTTTTGAATCATTTAACATATTGAAAGCCAGATTGGACCTCAGCAATAAAACTATAAGTAGTTGAGCTAGTCAAACTAGTGAAAATAGCAGATCTATAACTTTGGTTCCTCTCTCATTTTGTAATGTTAATGAGAATTACATGTATTATCTTACAGATGGAATACCACTACTGACAACGCAACTAATGCCTTGAATTCAACATACATAGCCCTACCGAGCCAAATGATAAAACATACAATATTACCAGTAGATTATGCAACCTCTTATGGAAATAATACTCTTACATCACCACCCCAGTAAAAATAGTAGACCTGTAAGCTATTACCATCAAAATAACACATCTACAAGCTGGTTGCCTTGGACTCAAAAGAGCCCATTTATAAGCCTGTACTCAAAAAATAAATAAATCTACACATTTTCAATACAATATGATGCATGCAATCCTAAAATATGGATATCTTCCTCTTAATGTCATAGACCTTTCAGTTTGAAAATCTATAATTGTTATGGCCTTGTTACCAGTGTACTCTTTCCTATGCAAAATGTTTTCATTCAATCAGTCAAACTACTATTCAGACTGAATATAACATATATAGCCATATACCTGCTGTCTTATTGGATGTTTTAGGATTAAGGGTTGAAACTATTAGTTAATTGACACTAGTCTATTGAACACATTGTTAGTAACATTGTTAGTAATATTGTGACTTTTTGGTTTCATGTTTTGCATGTTGCATGTGTTTTAGCTTTTGTTGTGCTGTAATATGTTGGAGTGTTGATGTTTTAGGATTAAGGGTTGAAACTATTAGTTTATTGACACTAGTCTATTGAACACATTGTTAGTAACATTGTTAGTAATATTGTGACTTTTTGGTTTCATGTTTTGCATTTTGCATGTGTTTTAGCTTTTGTTGTGCTGTAATATGTTGGAGTATTGATGTTTTGTTGATGTAAGTCAAACTAGTGAAAATAGCAGATCTACAAGCACATAATATTGCATGCTACGAGACATTGTGAGCTTGTAAATTGGTTTACAAAGAGGTTTGGTGTAGGGTATAATGCAATTATCTTAGGTAATGGCTCTAGTGGTTAAATATATGAAAAAAACACAAATTGACATCCAAAATCCACTAATGATTGTGCTGTCAAAAAATGAAACTATAAGAAAATCTCTGAAAAGGTTGTGGTAACACCATAACTATTGGTACAGCTGTCATCTCTCACACCACATAAACCCTTCCCTGCGCTGTCACCTAACACCTGTTCATAATACACACACACTAGCTAATGGATGCTTTAGGATTACTGGTTGTTATTGACACTAGTCTATCGAACATATTGTTATTAACATTGTTAGTAATATTGTGACTTTATGGTTTAATGTTATGCATTTTGTCATGTGTTTTAGCTTTTGTTGTGCTGTAATGTGTAGGGGTGTTGATGTTTTGTTGATGTACTGGGTTTTGTAGATGTGTATGAGGGTGACTGGGTGAGCTTTTTTAATTGTAGTGTGTAAAACAAATATGTAGTGAGAGGAAAATAGAAAGGTACAGTAGCACTGGTTTATTTCGTAGCATTGTATAGCTGAGCCTCCATACCTCCCTGCTATTAGACCAGTGAAATAGAATAATGTCATAGATAAAACACCAAATAGTCAGCTTTGCATACATGTTTTACTGCAAATATAACGTACATGGTGTGAGTAATAGCATGTTCATTAGAAACGTACTTAACCTACAGAACACCCAAGAAATAAAACAATAAGTTGTCTAATTACTATATACACCCCTATACATGGTATGGTTAGGGTGAAAATCCTTCTCTGACAACTGCATTGGCAATACTTACTGTGTGAAATTTGACATTTTGTGTAACTTAGGTACCATTTCATGATGTACCATATCATCTATTGAAATATATAATTAGGGGGAAAAAAATGTATGTAAGAGTGTGATAACTCAACTAATGAGTGTTGTTAGTAATAATCACTGTATAATGTTAGGGATTAACCATTAATTTAATGAGTTTGTTTACGTACACTACCGGTTCTACCCTTTATGATGTTTTGCCTATAATATGTACAGTATACAGTACCACCTATAACTACCAGATTAGGGTAAAAGGGTAGTAAAATACCTGCATCAAAAACTGTGCAGGTATATCACATGGTATGCCCCTAAAGATTTAAATATAAACACATATATGTATAAAGCAAAATCACAGAATCCGTTTTCTGTGTATCTGTATTCTTAAGTTCAGTTCCCTTCACCGCTTTAAAAGTAGGCAAATCCACAATGCAATGCAAGAGTCAGTAAAACACCTGAAAACCTACAGAATTAGCAGATCTACACGCACATAATATTGCGCACAACAAGACGTTGTGAGCATGTAAATTGGTTATTTTTGGCAAAAAGGTATGGTGTAGGGGATACAAAATAGCAGCCTAAGTAATTTATTAAGACTTGATGGTGGTCTCCATCAAGTATCTGAAAAACACACATTGACATGAATCCAAAATACACTGATGATTGGGCTGTCAAATAATGAAAATAAGGAATATAAGGAAATCTCTGAAAAAGTTTGAAGGGGTCCCTGGTAACACCTTTAACCGTGAGAATTGACACCTCTCACAGACCACACACACACACACACACACACACACACACACACACACACACACACACACACACACACACACACACACACACACACACACACACACACACACACACACACACACACACACAACCCCCACATCCACCCTTCATCTGTCAGCCCCTAACTCTGACCCTCTAGCAGATGACCAATATTCTATATCAAAAATAGCAGATCTACATGCACATAATGTATGTGAGCTTGTAAATTGGTTATTTTCGGCAAAGAGGTATGGTGTAGGGGAGACAAAATAGCAAACTAAGTAGTTTATTAAGACTTGATGGCTCAAGTGGTTAAATATATGCAAAAACACAAATTGACATGAATCCAAAATACACTAACGATTGAGCTGACTGCATGCCCACATGGCACACAACACCTTGACCTTGGAATTGTCACCTCCCCACCTGTTACACACGCACGCACGCACGCACGCACGCACGCACGCACGCACGCACGCACGCACGCACGCACACACCCCTGTCAATCACAGCTGTCACCTATCAATCACAACCCCCCTCCCCCCCTCTAACCCCCACACCCACCCTAACAGCTGTCAAATGCTATTTTTAGAAGTGCTATTAATAATCATATATTAATAGAATGGCTATTTTTAGAACAAAACTGTGCCTATGGGCTATTTTTAGAAGGGCTATTTTTAGAAGGGCTATTTTTAGAAGGGCTATTTATAGAACAAAACTGTGCCTATATTACTACTGGCTGCCACTAAGTAGACTGGCTGCTATTTGCTAATGTTTAAATTAGTCCAGAGCATCATGCTGTGCACCGGAATTTATGTCAGTGAACGTCCGGTCACCGATGCGGCCGGTTTGATATCATACCGGCCGATTTTTTATTTTTGCATGCCATCATGTTTGGTGGGGCAGACAGGGCATTTAGGGGGGCATTGCCCCCCCTTGCCTATGCCTAGATCCGGCCCCGCCCCAAAGCCACACACACACACACACACACACACACACACACACACACACACACACACACACACACACACACACACACACACACACACACACACACACACACACACACAAACACACACAGGAAGTTATGCCAGGAGTACTAGGAAGAGACGCTTGCCAGAGACCCTGAACCAGCCCAGGCCAGAGGAGCAGATGCCAGAGACACTGAACCAGCCCAGGCCAGAGGAGCAGATGCCAGAGACACTGAACCAGCCCAGGCCAGAGGAGCAGATGCCAGAGACCCTGAACCAGCCCAGGCCAGAGGAGCAGATGCCAGAGACACTGAACCAGCCCAGGCCAGAGGAGCAGATGCCAGAGACACTGAACCAGCCCAGGCCAGAGGAGCAGATGCCAGAGACACTGAACCAGCCCAGGCCAGAGGAGCAGATGCCAGAGACCCTGAACCAGCCCAGGCCAGAGGAGCAGATGCCAGAGACACTGAACCAGCCCAGGCCAGAGGAGCAGATGCCAGAGACACTGAACCAGCCCAGGCCAGAGGAGCAGATGCCAGAGACACTGAACCAGCCCAGGCCAGAGGAGCAGATGCCAGAGACTCTGAACCAGCCCAGGCCAGAGGAGCAGATGCCAGAGACACTGAACCAGCCCAGGCCAGAGGAGCAGATGCCAGAGACCCTGAACCAGCCCAGGCCAGAGGAGCAGATGCCAGAGACCCTGAACCAGCCCAGGCCAGAGGAGCAGATGCTACCACACAGAAGCTACCCTACACTTCCAGCCTGCTCCAAGCCAGCCAGCCAGCCCACACACTGAGCCAAATCAACCACCTCTTCCAATGGAGAGATTTCATTAAGATAAAGACACAGGGCCAAGCATCTACAGCGTGGCCCTGAAGGGGCCATGCAAGCCGTCTACAACAGTACTGGTTCTCAACCTTTTCAGGCAGCGACTCCCAAAATAATCATATTTGAACTGCGGACCCCCCCACCCTGACGAGCACTAAGAGTTGAGGCATTACATTTTGTATAACACGGTTCTATTGTGAAAATAGCATTTCTACAGAAGATGTAGATTGGCTATTTTCACAATTTCTGCCTCTAATATTTGACAATATGGCCAATGTTTAATTTGTCACTTAAGAGGTATTAAAAAGTCATTCAAATAATTGTCACTTTAGAAAATTGCAGATACGTATACACTTAAACTTTATGTTGGTTTGTTCACTGTTGAGAGAGAAAACAATGTTGCACATTAAGCTAATTATCTAATTATCTGGGGACCCCCAAAATAATTTGGGGACCCGACCCACAGGCTGAGAACCACTGGTCTACAACAGGGAGTGTGTGTGTGTGTGTGTGTGTGTGTGTGTGTGTGTGTGTGTGTGTGTGTGTGTGTGTGTGTGTGTGTGTGTGTGTGTGTGTGTGTGTGTGTGTGTGTGTGTGTGTGTGTGTGTGTGTTAATCATACAACTGTGTCAGACAAAAAAGTGAGTACACCCCTCTCATTTCTGCAAATATTGAATTATATCTCTTCGTGGGAAAACACTGAAGAAATGAAGTATATACAGCTTGGATAACAGTGTAAGTAAAGTTTACTGTCCCCTCAAAATAACTCGACATCCATTAAGCCATTAATGTCTATACTGCTGGCAACAAAAGTAAGTACACCCCTGTGAAGTGAAAATGTCCAAATTGTGCCCCCAAGTGTCAATATTTGTTGTGGCCACCATTACTTTCCAGCACTGCCTTAGTGCCTCTTGGGCATGGAGTTCACCAGAGCTTCACAGGTTGCCACTGGAACCCTCTCCCACTCCTCCATGACAACATCACAGAGCCATGGTGGATGTTAGAGACCTTGAGCTCCTCCACCTTCCGTTTGAGGATGCCCCACAGAAGCTCAATAGGGTTTAGGTCTGGAAACAGGCCTGGCCATTCCACACCTTAACTCAGTCGGTGCCGTATATAAAGTGGGACCTCTTATATTGCCGTTTCACCAACAAAGGGTTAAAACATAGTGTGCACGCTGGTGCACACATTCGTGCACAGATCATGCACTATGCATGTGCTTGCTTTTCACAGCTTTCAAACAAAAAAAATCCGCTTGGAAATCCGTTCAGGCATTCAGGAGAAAGCAGCCCTTATGTTTTCTTCAAATGTAAACAAACATGGCTGCCATGTTTGAAAGATGGGGTTGGTATGGGGGTTAAACATGCAATTTCGCGATCGCGATCATGCCTAGTACATTGTAATTTCTTTTTTTTTTAAAGACGTCCAGAAGACGTCTGGCAGGGAAGGCCATAGTTAAAAAGACGTTTTTATGATAGAAAACGTATTTCTGGCAGGGTATGAGTTGTTAACCTCAGCTCCTTTATTAAGGCAGTGGTTATCTTGGAGGAGTGTTTGGGGCCGTTATCATGTTGGAATACTGCCCTGCGGCTGCGGCCCAGTTCCCGAAGGGAGGGGATCAGGCTCTGCTTCAGTATGTCACAGTACATGTTGCCATTCATGGTTCCCTCAATGAACTGTAGCTTCCCAGTGCCGGCAGCACTCATACAGCCCTTTTTGTGCTTTTTTAAAAACAAGCGCCATACTTGATCACACTACAGCGCCGCACATCCAAAAGTTGCAGATCTGCAAGCTCTAACCACGGAGCGTTTCAGGCTTGTGGATCTGTTACTTTTTGCTGTGTTTGAATTTGAATCCATGAAAAGTAATGTGAGGTTTCCAAATTCCACCAGGGGCGTCACAAGGGGGAGGAAAGTGGGACTGAGTTACTAGGGCCCAAGGTGGAGGGGCCCTAATTATTTTATGCTTTAGCTATTGAAAAATAGCAGATATACAAGCTCACAGCGCGGCACTGAGTGCCACGCTATAAGCTTGTAGATCTGCTTTTTTTTCGTGAAAATGTGTGCAAATCTTTGAATATATGTATTTTTATGCACATATTTGTACCCCAAATTTGCTTCTGGGGGGTCACTGGAACATTTCAAAAAACCTTTTCAAAAATAGCAGATCTACTGTAGAAGCTCGCAGCGCAGCACTCGGTGCCGCGCTGTGAGCTTGTATATCTGCTATATGTTTCAATAGTTAAAGCACAAAAAAAAAATGCGTAATAATGCGTTCCCAGGTCCCCCTATGAAGAACATTCATGGGGGGCCCACAGTGAATCCTTGTACCCAGGGCCCAGAATTTGGTGCGACACCCTGGTTTCCGCCCGCCGACAGAGAGGAATTGCTCCAACGATATCATCAGTTTTGCAACCAAAGCGTAGTTCAGAGATACAGTAGATCACATCACTTTGTGGAAACCTTAGGCGGGAGCAAAAGATTTATGGGAAGATCGAATATGAGCCACACAGACTACATTTGGGGAGGGGGGGGGGTTATATAGCTCTGAGCGTACATGGGTGTACAGTACAAGGGCAACAACGGCTGTGCATTAGAAACACTGAATACGGCCTCCTGCACGCATCATAGATGGAGTCTGATGATATCCACTTTCTGGCTCCCGGCGGTAATCTGAGGCTTGGAGAGGCCAGGCAAAAGAGAGGAAAGCTCTGTCAGGTGGAAACCTCGTACGTCCAAAAGTGCTGCTTTTCAGGAAATGACATTTCTGTTCCGATGGATACGTTGCAGTGTTGATTTTGTTGACTAAAGCTATGACGAAAAATGTGAGCTTGTAGATCGGCTATTTTCAGAGCACACAACCAAGTGTAAAATCAGTCATTAAGATGCCATCAAGGCCTGCCAACATGCATCTTATGATATTTAGTCGACTAAAATTAGACTAAAACTAAAACTTTTCAGGTGACTAAATTATGACTAAAACTAAAATACATTTTATTCAAAAGACTATGACTAAAACTAAATCAAAATGTACTGTCAAAAACAACACTGATACGTTGGAGTTATTAATTTAGTTACAAAGCTTTTTTTCCCCCCCGTAAATTAACACCCTACTCGTGTCACACAAAAAGCATCAAAAGTAACAGATCTACAAGCTGGAAACGCAGTGCAAAACGACACGTTTCGAGCTTGTCGATCTGCTACTTTTGTTATTTTTGAATTTGTTATCCTTTTTTGGACGTACGAGGTTTCCACCCTTAGGTGGTGGAAACCTTTTTGCTAACACCTTTCATTTGTTCAATGTCTATGAAACCCACAGACTTAAACCGCTCTGATTTACAAAATGTACACAAGTCTTCACAAATAGTGAAAGCATCATCCCATTTACAATCTCACGACGCGTTGTTTGTGAGCTTGTAGGCGGGATGTCATCCGTTGCTTCTGCACGATACTCTTTTGCATGACAAAGTCGGGCATTCATTTACGACAAAAACAAAACGTCAAAATGTGGGAGATACAAGGATTCGGTTTCCGCCGGGCGGCGACAAAAGAGGTTTGGGTTAAGAGAGAGGTCGGCTGGGGTGAAATCAATAAAGGGTTCAGCAGTACATTAAGTTGTGGTCTACATTGTGCTGATGTTGTAGGGGTAGCTACAGATCAATGGTGTAAAATGTCTGCCCCATAAATGATAAGGGGGGACAGTATGAAACCAGAACTGTAAACATTAAACCAACAATCCCCAAAAACCATGAGCGTGTAGAGCACAACACTATTGATGAAGGTTAGAATTCAGAAGATAACAAGAGCTTTGGTGGCACTTTGTCGAGCACAAGGAGTGCTTATAATCTAGGAAGGGCGAAAGAACATCTCGTACCTCTCATGAAAAAAATAATAAATCCAAGTACTTGTTCAAACTATTGTTTACAAAACACAATGCACTGGAACTCGGAACCAAACCAAATCTCCTTCTGTTTTCGAACACTGGAGCTACGAGTGTGCGGCTGTGTTATGTCACTATTCAGCTTAATTTAGACTGTAGTGCGCCCAAAATAGCTGCTACTATGTGTCCGTTTGGTCCTTTTTGTGCTCCGTAGGGGGCATTTGGAACGCACTCAATGAACCATGAGTGTTTCCAATGAGCCAACATGCACAATATCAGCAACCCTGACTCTGTTTGACCGTAATGGAACAGAGCCTTCTTTAAAATCATTGGTAACTCCTGTGAAGGAAGTAAGAAAGAGGCCCGATTTCTTTCCAACATGGCTCCTGTCCTGTTGCATAGACTGAGCCTATATTATCTGAAAAGGGTGAACTAGAACAGAGCATGACGCGGGAGGCTTTGTTGTGACACAGCTGCTGCCACTTGCTACTCACCTTCTTGGTCTTGACAGTGGACTGGCAGCAGTCTCCTCCATCGTAGTTGCAGAAGGCTCTGTTGTTCACCGAGTCACAGTAGTTGTCTCCCATGAATGGCTGTATAGCAGAGAAAGTTAATATTTAGAACTTTCAAAATTGAAATTCATACCAATTTCATACCAATTTTGGTATGAAAATTCATACCAATTTTCATACCAATTTTTCACTCCTTCAAAATTGGTATGAAAAGCCACCTTCAGGCGGCTGCTACTCGTGACTTGTAAATAGACTAAGCCCCCATGCTCCCACTCCCCTTTTTTCTGCCTTTGTATTTGATGTTATGCCTTTTCTGCTTTTGAAATTGATGTTATTCTAGATAAAGTACTATGTTCTATCCGTCTGTCTTTCAATGTTAATATATGAGATACATAAAGTGTGGTTCCTGTAGAAATAAACCGTAGTGCTTTCCAGGATCTCCTTTTAGTTGAACTTGTAGCAATGATTTGTGCTGTCATGAAACTGTACTTAATAAATTCTTCAATCAATCAATCAATCAATCAATCAATCAATCAATCAATCAATCAATCAATCAAAATAACCAATAACCCAGTGTTAGCATTTTTTTACAGGTCCGTTTGGTTCCATTAAACTCAGTGTTACAAACCTGTAGGGGTCCATTTGTTTCCATTTGTACACTGTCAGAGTTACGGACCTGTAAGGGTCCATTTGGTTCCATTTGTACACTGTCAGAGTTACGGACCTGTAAGGGTCCATTTGGTTCCATTTGTACACTGTCAGAGTTACGGACCTGTAAGGGTCCATTTGGAACTCCCTCTGTGATCCCTGGGGGTCCCTGCACCCTACTTTGAGAACTACAGTACTGCAATAACCAAGTTAATGTTGCTCCAGTAGGTTAATGGAATCGTTTAGAAGCAGTTCTCCCCAACGTTGATTTGAGGTCATTAACGTTGAGGCCTATCAGGAAGCATAGTATATTGAAGGACATCCCTGGCATCTTCCCATCAGGAGACCACAAGGGGAGGTAAATGTAGATTCCCATCAAAATAACTTGTCATTCACTGCCGCCGTATTTGTTTTTTCCTTTTTCTCCCTTACGGTGCGTTCAAATCTTTATAGTTGGAGCGACGCTATTACATACAAAGTCAATGCAAAGACGAGACGACGCGTGGCTTTGCGGCGAACGGGGAGACGCGAAATACGCGAACGGTCGCCTCTGTATCTTCGCCACAGCTGAATCCAACAGAAGCAACCTTATCCTTTTAGCCTTTAATGTCTTAATGTACCACGTGCTGTTTACATTTCTGACTAAAGTGGAGTTTCCATAAAGACTCTTAATGCGCATTAAGGCTCTTTTTATGGAAACACTTCAAAATTCGAATAAACTTTCATTATCCGCAAAAACCTTTTATGCACTTGGAGGAGGTGGATTTTGAGGCTTTATTGAAAAAACTAAATGAGCATTAGTGAATGGAAACGGGTCAGCCAATACATGTGAATAAATGATGACGCTCTGGTCCATTGTCCTCCGTGTTAAACTGCAGTCACGCCATCCGCACTTAGTTAACACTTTCCCCTGCCGCTTAACGTCCATTGTATAGCGTTAGCCCACAAAACAAACCGGTTGTTACACACGGAGTGACACGGACCGTGTGTAAATTCCTCCCGTTTTCACAACGTGCCAGGCTGCCAGCTGTAGCTCTTTACAGACTGTTGTGCAAAGACAACCTCCGACAGAACCAGTGGTGGGCAAGGAGGGAGGGAGCACTTCGCTGTGTTCAGCTGGGCCGTGCTGAGTCTGCTCACGCGACCATCGCTAATTCGAATGACACCCGCAAATGGAAACAGGCTAAATTCGCTTTAACTTAATGCGCATTTTTGATAATTTGCTTCCTATATTCGAATACGTTTATGGAAACATGACTTAAGAAAGTATTTCAATCAATTAAACAACAACAACAACAAAAAAATACCTGTTTGCCTTATAGTTTCAGTTTGAACTGTCGTGGAATGTTTTTCAAACCTTTTACAGACCTATTGTTTCTGCCTAGGTCCCCCCCACCCCACCCCACCCCACCCCTTGCAATGCTTAGGTGCATTTTAAGGGTCTGGGGTGGAATTCGCTGAATAATCTACTATGTAATTCCCCCCATCCTTCAATGTGACTTTTTACGCCACAAGTGTGCCAGACATGTAAATCAAACTAAGGACATCATAAAGTACACTGGTGCACAAAGCGCCCCAATAAGGTGATTTACGGGGTTGTCCCCACCCCGCTCCACTTGGGTTAACAATTAGGTTATCGTCGTGTCGGGGGGGAAAGCTCGTATGTCCGAAAGCTGTTACTTTTCAGGATTCAAATTCCAAAATAGCTATAAAAAAAAAAGAAAGAAAACGCTCGAAACGTGTCTCACGATTGCAGATCTGTTATTTGTGATACTTTTATTGTGACACTGTTGTGTGATCAAGCAGGGCATTAATTTACGAAAAGAAACCCTAAACAGTTTAGGAATTTTAAATAGTTTAAACCAGGGCAGGAATTTCAGGGAGGCCATGAAGGCCATGGCTGTCGTTGCCCCTCAGTTTGGCCTTGTGCGCCCTCAAACCAATCGTACAGTATGCCCTGAGGCCACAGTGCCACAGCTGACTGTTCCACCACTGTCCCCATCTTTAAACAGTCCAGTGACTTTGATTGGTGCAGGGCTGAGCATGGATCAGAATGATTGTAAATACCATAATTGATTTATTTCACAGTAGAGTCTACATCTACATTTTAAATCAACCGTAACCCTTAAATTCAATGTATTATTTCAATGGACTGAGATTTGATGGCCTTCCTGCCCTGGCATTTGGCCTCTGTGCCCCCCAAAAATGGACACCGCCAAAGGCCAAGTCTTGCCCCTAAAATGACAAAATTCCAGGCCTGGTTTGAACTATATGTTTCAAGACAGGAACCCCTTTTGGGGTTCTTGCTGCTATGTACTGTACAGTATATCGTTGCTGTCGGGTGTAAAACCTTCCTTTTTGTATTATTTTAAAAACTATTTAAAGTAGTGAAAATAGCCGATCTACAAGCACGCTGTGTGCTTGCAGATCGGCTATTTTCACTACTTTAGTGCGACACTTTTGTATGATGAAGAAGGGCTTTCATTTTCCACCGTGGTACATAGGAATGAATTCATAGTGGAATATAGGGCTGCAGCTAGCCATTGTTTTCTAAAAGATTATTCCATTGATTACTTGTTTTTGATTCATTACAATTTATAGTAAGGAACCAAATGGACTCTTTAGAGGTCTGTAACTCTCCACTGGTGGTATACTCCCACGAGTTCTATTAAAACTGAGATATCTTTACAGAGTTTGAGATATCTTTACAGTTAGATTGGGGTCCCAGTGATAAACATTTCAAATGATATTCATTTTATCAGACACGACCCCCACTGTAACCTCTAACTCTATTTTAACCATGATGATAGATTCATCGAGTCGGGCAGAAACCTTGTATCTCCAAGTTTCAAATGTGTACGTTTTTCGTGAAATGCGAGCCGTTGTGTGCTTGTAGATCAGCTGTTTTCACTAGTTTAAGTAATTTTTAAAACTAGCCCTTACCCGTTCAAAGATATGAGCTCCAAAATGATGTGCAGTGTGTGGGTTATGGGATGTGCACTGTGCACACAGTATATGAGGGATGGAAAGTAACTTTAACTGGTGCTTGCATGATGTAGGAGCATCAATGTAAGAAACCCGTTTCGTTTAATGGCTACAGAGATACTGTTCCCCCCCCCCCCAGCCCGCCCGCCCACCCGCCTGCACACACACCCGCCTGCCTGCACACACACACACACACACACACACACACACACACACACACACACACACACACACACACATAGAGCTGGTTAAACATTTTGCCTCAAGCGAGATGCAGAATAGATGTGCCTCATGCTAGATGCAGAATAGATATAGATACAGCATAAAAATGCTAATATACAGCATACGATTTGTGAAAGTGACAAACGGCCTTCACAGTTATGTCAGGTGTGTTCATATGCTGATAGTGATGCGATTTCAGATCAATTGCTCCAGCCACCGAGGAGAAACGCTGGGACAGACAGACACTCACTCACTCACTCACTCACTCACTCACTCACTCACTCACTCACTCAGACATTCGCAAAATTATAGTATAGATGACAAATACAAAACGAACGGTTTTGGACATACAAGGTTTCCACCCGACAACGACAATATCAAACTGGGGTCCTTGAAATGAAAGGAGAAAAGAAAAGATTGAGAGTCCTTACCTCACATCCTTTGATGCAGTGGAGCATTTCTGGGTGTGGATACCACTTCAACCCCATGGTGCACACTATGCTCTGTAAGACACAAACACTGGTGTTACAGTACATTTACGCCTAGAATTATTGAATGCTTTAACCAGTGAAAAATAGCAGATATACAAGCTCACAGCGCGGCACCGAGTGCCGCTCAGTGCCGCTCATTTTTTTTAAAGATTTTTCAAAAATAGCAGATCTACAAGCTCGCAGCGCGGCACTCGGTGCCGCGCTGTGAGCTTGTATATCTGCTATTTTTCAATAGTTAAAGCATAAAATAATGATACACAATAATGTGTACCCGTTCTAAATGGGTTAAGTACTGTACTTAAGTCCAATTTTGAAGTATTTGTACTTTACTTGAGTATTTCCAATTTCCAATACTGTTTTACTTCTATACTCCACTACATCTCTACATCTAAATAAATATCTAAATATTGTACTTTTGCTCCACAATGATTATTTGAAAAATGTAGTATATCACAAAACATACATAAAC
>NC_137822.1:13918125-13977314 GCF_963921795.1 Nannobrachium achirus
GACAGATATAGCTGAGAGAGAACCAGGAAAACAAGAGGGAGAGAGAGAGAGAGAGAGAGAGAGAGAGAGAGAGAGAGAGAGAGAGAGAGAGAGAGAGAGAGAGAGAGAGAAAGTTGTTCTCAAATATCTTTGCAGAATGTGTGGAATCTGGTTCTGTTCCCCCACTGCTTCTCTTCATTGAGATGCAATGGAAAACATTGGTGTTTTGGGGGTGGTGGGGGTGGTGGGGGTGCTCGTACTCTGTATTTGCATAATATATTGTCGGGCAGAAACCACTTATCTCCATATATACTTTTTTTTTCTTTTAATTTTTATCCCACAATTTTGTAACCCATTTCCATCCAGTGCCAATTGCCTATGTAATAGGGGAGACAACGGACTGACCTCATGCTTCCTTCTATGCATGAGGAGTCCAAGTTGTTTCTTTTCACCTGACAGTGGGGATTTCCCCGGTTTGGACGTAGCACGTGGAAGGAACACGTTATTCCAACCAGTTCCTTTCCCCTCCATCAGGCGCCCCGGCTGGCCAGGGGGAGGCATTATAGAGACCAGGATTACTGCATGTTTTTGTGAGGGTATCTACCCTAGGAGACACGGGGAGAACATGCAAACTCCACACAGAAAGGCCCTATCGCCAACACCACCTATAGGGTGTGGGTTCTGATGACGCAGAGGAGGGAACACGCCCACATTGCCCACAGCGTCCCCCGGTGGGAATCGAACCCAGGACCTCCATATCTCCATATTCTAGCGTTTTGTGTGTTTTTCTGTTTTTTTTTTGTAAATTAACGACTTGATCATCACACGAAAGCGTCAAAAGTAGCAGATCCGCAAGCTCGGAACGCATCGCAGACTATACTTTTGCCTGTTCTTCAAAAGTAACAGTTTTGGACTCTGTGTGAGCGCACTACACCGCCATCCTTCTGCATTTTAGTTTTGTGAGTATTAACCTTGCTTATTGTGGAGTCGCTCTAGAGAGGAGCCGAATGCCTATTTTTGAAAAGTCGTGAAAATGTGTGCAAATCCTTGAATATATGTATTTTTTAAGCGAACATTTGTAACTCAGATTTTGCTTCTGGGGGGTCCCTGGAACTAAATATTTTGAGATGGGGTTCCGTGGCCCAAATACATATCATTTTGGGGGTCCTTCACATGAAAAGGCTTGAGCTCCACTGACATAGAAACATAGGTTTTTCCAAAAACGATTTTCATGATTTTTCAAAAATAGCAGATCTACAAGCTCGCAGCGCGGCACTCGGTGCCGCGCTGTGAGCTTGTAGATCTGCTATTTTTCAATAGTTAAAGCACAGGGGCCCCGCAGTGAATCCTTGTACCCGGGGCCCCTGCGTACATACGTGCAAATGTAACACCGCCACAGTACATTAACCACGTTCACCTTGGTGTCCCTCCCTATTTTGGGCCGGTCATCATAGTGAACATTCCTAAAAAAGGAGGCTGCCTCTGGCTCAATGTGCTTAATTTAGGGTGGCGTTTTATCAGAGGGTGCAGGGGGGTGCCGCAGAGTACTTCCATGATATTTGGAATCAATTCATCAATTCAAAATATCACTCAAACAATCACATATTAAGTCAGTGGTTCTCAAACTTTTTCATGTCAAGGACCTCCAAATTGACACTTATTAGCCCCGCGGACCCCCAATTGAAAATATATGCCAGGGACCCACATTAGAGAAGATTTTTAGTGTTCTAGCAGTTATTCTCGCCCATTTTAATTTCAAGGACCCCCGGTTTGACAGGCATTTATATTGTAAAATCAACGTTAAAGCTATACTGTGTAAGTTGCTCAACTAGTGGTCAGTAGCTCTATAGCAAACCACGGTCGCGTCCGCGTCTTTCGGCCGTTTTTCGCCGCGGACTGGGCCTCACACCCCCGCGTCTGCCTCCACCTCGCCGAGATCTATCTTTAGAGGGGTCCCTGGTTCCTGTGCGTTCAGGCATTCCGGAGAAACGGACTCCTTCACCCGAGTATATGCTGTTGTTTTGTTGAGGCAAGCTACTTCCTGAGAAGTCAGCAAGATGCGCTGTGATTGGCCGGCAGTGTATAACCCTCGCTGTGATTGGCCGGTAGTGTATGATGGCGTAATCTTTCCGCGAAAACCGGACCCCGGCGAGGATCACAGAAAACATATAAAGAGAAGGCTTTAGAAGCTGAAAATAACGGAGTGGGTGTTCTAAAACTTTAGCAATTTAACAGTTAGGACAATTTTAAGATTTGTTTTATAAAAAAAGTTACATGGTATAACTTTAATTTAACTCAGAGTGTACAACATTTTGGAACCAAATGGACCCGTTAGCGTACACTCTCTGAGTTACATACTCTTAAGGGTCCATTTGGTTCCTAAGTACCATTTAGCATGGGGTCACCCGGGAACTCCCTCAAGGACCCCTGGGGGTGCCCAGCCAGACCCCACTTTGAGAACCAATGACTTAAGTCACTTTAGGTTTCTAATTCAGGTCCAACTCTTACCTAACTTAAGCGATTAAAGATACCAGATGGTGTACTAACTAGGTGGAAGACGCATAAAAAACAAACACACATAAAAGAATATGAGCTGATATAAGCTGTTTATGAGAACGCTCGTGACATTTTTCTTGTGTTTTATTTCTTTTTTCTTTTTTCTTCTGTTTAGTGGGAATAAGGTTTGTCCCCAGACATCGTAAGCTGTAAAGTGTGCATGACCAAAAATGCCATGCGCAGCAAAGAACCGGTTGACCTCGGAGAGGGTCTATTTCCCACCCCCACCCCCCACCACACACACACACCCCTCCTCATGTCCCAATAACACACACACGTGCGCTCGTGCGCGCGCGCGCACACACACACACACACACGCACGCACGCACACACGCACGCACGCACGCACGCGCGCACACACACACACACACACACACAAGTTGACGTGCGCTTCTCTTTTCACTGCTTGCAAACTAAGGTATTTTTCATTTCAGTGCCGTCAGCAAATCAATGTAAAAAAGAGAAAGATGGGGGGGGGCAGTGGTGGGGGATGTGGGGGGGGTGTGTGTGTGTGTGTGAAGGGGGGGGGGAGAGAGAGAGAGAGAGAGAGAGAGAGAGAGAGAGAGAGAGAAAGAACAACAGAGCATCTGAGGACAACTGGGAACTGCGCACACAAGGAACAGTTTCTTCATAACAATACTACGTTTCCCAGAGTTCCACGGGGGTGGGTGGTGGGGGGGAGGAGGGACTAGTTTACGCTACAGTCCGTATCAAGCCCCCAGAACGGCTTGTAAATATTGAAGCAGCCTCCCTACTGGGGCCAAAGCTGGAACAGCAGCCGGGGGGGGGGGGGGGGGGGGGGGGGGGGGCGGGGGGGGGACAATATATGCACGAGCATAAGAGCGGGGGTATACAATAGGGTTCAATGGACGTCGAGTGACGTTCGTGACGTAACTAATAACGTCTCGACGTAACACATTTTGGCGCATCCAGATGTGCCAATTTCCCCACGATAGGCTTCAAATGGCCGAAATGCAAATATCAACTATATTTGCATTTCGGCCATTTGAAGCCTATCTACAAGCTCGCGATGCGACACATTGTGAGTTTGTAGTGTGGTTTAATACTGTTTAATACTGTTTCGAAATAATAATCAAAATCAATGCAACTAAAGTGCCATGCGCAGCAAAGAACCGGTTGTCCTCGGAAAGGGTCTATTTCCCGGGGCTGTTAAGTATGACATCATTTTGTAGGCAGAGGAGAATTTCTGCCCCCAGTTTCCGTGAATCTTTTTACTATTTTTACTATTTACACATTTTTCTTCTCTTTGTTGAAAGGAAAGTGTCAGAATTATACTTTAGTCGTTATTTTTGTCTCGGATCTGTCGAAATAGCGAGGGACAGAAAATGCTCTGGGGGGCAGAGTTCTCCTCTGCCTACAAAATGATGTCACGGCTTAAAAGCCCCACCCCCCACCACACACACACACACACCCCTCCTCATGTCCCAATAACACACACACACACGTGCGCTCACTGTACAATATTGGAAAAAAACTCAAATAAAATTCCTCAATATTGTACTTAAGTAAATGCACTTAGTTACTTTACACCCCTGTGTGTGTGTGTGTGTGTGTGTGTGTGTGTGTGTGTGTGTGTGTGTGTGTGTGTGTGTGTGTGTGTGTGTGTGTGTGTGTGTGTGTGTGTGTGTGTGTGTGCGTGCGTGCGTGCGTGCGTGCGTGCGTGCGTGCCCGTAGTAACAGAGGATATAAAGCATGCTTCTCTCCGGGATGAAAGTTGTAGCCGCTATACTTTCACCCTCCTCCTCTCCCTCTCACTCCGCAAGGATGATGTCATCCCCCCCCCACTCCCCCCTCCCCCCTCTCTCTCTCTCTCCCCTGGCGGCGATGGCCGTAAATCATCCGTGCGTTGGTTGGTCCTGGCCTCACCTCTCCCTCTCTCCCTCTCTCCCTCTCTCCCTCTCTCTCTCTCTCTATGTTACGGGATCCTCACACACACACACCTTGGGGGAAAACGGGTGTGAGTATGTGTGTGTGTGTGTGTGTGTGGGGGGGGGGGTGATATAGCACATAAAAATAGTTCCCCCCTCCCCGTCTCCGCTCCCAAACACAGCCGCCGAGGAGGAGGTCGTGTCCCTAATACGTATTAGTCATATAGAAAATGACTAATTCCGCGAGCGCCGAGTGCGACAGGAGAGGTAATTTTGCTGATAAAGTGTGGGGGTGGGGGAGGGGGTGGGGGTGTGTGGGGGGGGGGGGCGGGGTGACCCGGAGGATGGATGTCAGGGAGGTGTGTGTGTGGGTGTGTGCAGTGGTGGAAAAAAGGTACTCAAATTCTTTACCCAAGTAAAAGTATCAATACTGCAATGTACGTAGGAATACTCCCGTTACAGGTAAAAGTCCGGAATTCAAAATGTACTTGAGTAAAAGTATGAAAAGTATTGGCATTAAAATATACTTGAAGTACCAAAAGTAAACGTACAAAATGTTTGACAATAGCAGATCTACAAGCTTTTATATAATACAATTCATTTTTATGCAATTCATTTATTATTGCGACCGAAGGTCGCAGTTTACCATGAGAAATGTCACAGCTTGTCTCCGTGTGTGTGTACACATTTTTACGGCCTATGGGTTGGTTCCCTTGACACATCACTGTGACATCACATGTGACATCACAGGTGACATCACCTATGTAAAAGTCCATATAAGGGTATTCCACAGAATCCTTTTATGCCCATGTATGGCATCCCTGATGCCATCAATATTAAGCCCATATCTAACAGGACTTCATAAGGGAATGCCTATCTATATAAAGGAAGTCAGCCCATATTTGTGCGGCTGGTATCTACAGTATAAAAAAAAACTAGCAGATCTACAAGCTCAAACCTTTTCATGTCAAGGACCCCCAAAATGACATGTATTTGGCCGCGGACCCCCATCTCAGTTGTTCCAGGGGCCCTCAGAGGCAAATATTTGAGTTACAAAGGTTTGCTTTAAAAATTATATACAGTATTCAAAGATTTGCACGATTTTTTTTTCAAAAATAGCATCTATATCTAAGTACAAAGTACAAATATTCAAAAGTTATAATATGGATATAGGACGTTTCTAGCAACGAGATATGATAAAAAAATGTTAAATACTCGTGTAAAGTAAAAAAACGAAATGCCTCAAAACTATACTCCTGTACAGTTCAGGAGTGAATGTAGGCTACTTGGTTCCATTCCAGTACTGTGTAGAGGACATACATAGAGAGTAGCAGGGAAAGAGAGTTAACCCATTTAGAACGGGTACACATTTTGTGTTTCATTATTTTATGCTTTTAACTATTGAAAAATAGCAGATCTACAAGCTCACAGCGCGGCACCGAGTGCCGCGCTGCGAGCTTGTAGATCTGCTATTCTTGAAAAATCGTGAAAATTAGAATTTTGACCCGATTCTATAAGTGTCTTTTGAATCCCTCTAAGATTTTTTGAAAAACCTATGTTTCTATGTCAGCAATCTGGCTAGCCATCGTCAAAGAAAAGGTCCTTTTCACTTAACTGGAGCTCAGTTAGTCTGTTCTTGAGAGACTACCATGTCAGTGGTTCTCAAACCTTTTCATGTGAAGGACCCCCAAACTGATATTTATTTGGCCACGGACCCCAATCTCAAAATATTTAATTCCAGGGACCACCCAGAAGCAAAATTAGAGTTACAAGTGTTTGCTTTGAAAATACATATATTCAAAGATTTGCACACATTTTCACAACTTTTTTCAAAAATAGCAGATCTACAAGCTCGCAGCGCGGCACTCGGTGCCGCGCTGTGAGCTTGTATATCTGCTATTTTTCAATAGTTAAAGCAGTCAATAATCCTAAATGGGTTAAAGCCAGTGTAGTGTAAGTGGGTCACACCAGGAGCCCAAATACGACGGCGACCATAAGGGACCATACATCACCATTACTGATTAACCCACGTAGGCCGGGCACGCATTATTACGCAATAACACTATAACCATTATTTTATGCTTTAACTATTGAAAAATAGCAGATATACAAGCTGACAGCGCGGCACTCAGTGACGCGCTGCGTTTCTGAAAAACCTACCTTTCTTTCTATGTGTCAGTGGTTCTCAAACCTTTTCATGTCAAGGACCCCCGAAATTATATGTATTTGGCCACGGACCCCCATCTCAAAATATTTAATTCCAGGGACACCTCAGAAGCAAAATTTGAGTTACAAATGTTTGCTTTAAAAAATACATATATTCAAAGATTTGCCCACATTTTGACGACTTTTCAATAATAGCAGATCAAGCTCGCAGCGCGGCTGTGAGCATGTATAGCTGCTATTTTTTCAATAGTTAAATGATAACATAATTCTAAGCCTAAACGGGTTAAGGTAAAGCCTCCGACTCAGCATAAAGTACAACTGGAGAGGAGAGGGCATTCAGGGATAGGAGGAGGAGTCTGCTTTTAGGAGGCGGAGTCTGCTGTTAAGATACATGATGTCATTTGCCGTCCGCCAGAAAACCTTTGTATATTGTCGCTGTCACGCTTAAAAACTGAAACTTCTTAACTCCATATTTTTTTTACCTTTTGCGGGTATATATATCGCAATGCGTTGTGGGCGTGTAGGTCAGCTATTTTTGATACTTTTGGAAGATCTTTTTTATATAGTTATTATTATAAATATTTAACCAATGAAAAATGTGTTGTATTATGAGCTTGTGACTAAATAATAACTACACTCGATCCATTGAAACTCTTCCTTAAAGATGCAGTGCCATGATTTATTTCCCCCTTAAAACATGATTATCAGGTATTATGATTATACTAGGAGGAGGATTTCTTTCAAAAGAGTGTACAGAAAAGGTTAAAATTAGGTTTTTATGTGGCCACACCCACCAGTTCATTAAGTATGCCTGGTTGTTCAGGTGGGTGATGACCCAGCTGAAGTTGGCCACACCCACAGTGTTGTGTGAATGGTAAAAGTGGAGGGGATGATTATATGATGTCATTTAATCACTGTTTTTGAATCGGCACTTTTGACCCACAAGGTGTCAGCCTCCAGTAAGAAATACAAAATATGAAGGGAATACATAATTGCTCAATCACACCAGGGGGTCTAATGAAGCACTGTCAACCTCATAGACACACGAAAAACAGAAAAAGAACAAAACTATGGCACCACCTCTTTAAAAGTAATTGTTTTGGACATACAAGGTTTCCACCCGACAGCGACAATAATGTCAAGAAAATAATATTCTGTCCTAAATGGGGGAGGTTAAAATGACTAACACTCCCAGCAGAGAAAAGACTATGCTGATGTTAGTATACAGTCTTCAACGTTCATTTAACAGGGGCAGTGAAATGTGTAGGCCTACTGCACATTGTTTTACAATGAAGATACTTCTTCATTGTACGTTTATTAGAAATGCCACTAAAACACATCCCCTTGACTGAACGCTGCATGTTCTCTGCAGGTGAAATAGGAGTTACATTGTAGTTCATAGTGTGGGAGTTTTGATGAATATCAGTCATGACCATACCATGGCACACACCTGTATGCGTGCGTGTGTGTGGAAATGTACAGTATAGTATGTATGTCGGAGTTGGACCCTTGGCCAATGAGTTTTGCAAGACTCTGCCTCATGGTGGCGCTAGAAGAGGGCCATGTGAGAAATGAGTGTTGGTTGTGGTTGTGGTTTGGCAGCCAAGGAGTGTGTCTTCAAAGTTTGTCAAGGCTTGGGGCAACGGTGGCGGAGATATGAGTAGGGTCAAAAGTGTGACGGGTGACATGTGACAGACTGACAGACAGCCGGTGGAGGTTTTGATAGTAACTGCGACCTGATGGTCGCAAAAATAGGGCTAAAGTGGTTAATGTAAGTTTGATTTATAATATTTTAATTTATATCCGCAAAGTAACTAGTAAGTAGTAACCAAAGCTTTCAAAATAAAGTAGCAGAGTAAAAGTACAGTATTTGGATCTGAGATGTAGAGTGGAGTAGAAGTAAAAGTGTTGGAAATAAATGTACTTAGTTACTTTCCAGCCAGGCCAGCTGGGCTACCTCTCTCTTGGCAGAGCGCTATAGAAATGTTGGTCTCCCCTGGCAGGAGATCCTGGCCTGGGCAGGATATTATGGATTGCATCTTTAATTGTTCATTGCGGTCGAAAGTATTTTGAAAGTGCTTTTAGTAGGGAAAAAATAAGAAGGGGTTGGGGAGGGGGGCAGTGTGTGTGTGTGTGTGTGTGTGTGTGTGTGTGTGTGTGTGTGTGTGTGTGTGTGTGTGTGTGTGTGTGTGTGTGTGTGTGTGTGTGTGTGTGTGTGTGTGTGTGTGTGTATGCGTGCGGGCGTGTGTGTGTGTGTGTGTACAAAATGGTAGTTTTTTTTCTCTCTTTGGTAACAAGAGAAAGAGACAATCCACAAATGAAGGGGGAAAAAGAACACATTGCATTTCTCACAGTAGGCCTATTTGTTCTTCCCCCTGCTTTTTGTTTTGTTTTTGTTCCCTTGATTGTGCCGACTCAGCGGCGGCCATCTTTTTTCTTTTTTTCTTTTTTTTTGTGGTGCGCGTTCTTTGGGAGAGCATGATGACGGGGGATGATGATGATGATGATGATGATGATGATGATGATGATGGGTCAGCTGGAAGATGAAAGTGAAACCAGTAGTGTTTGTAATGGATTGCTTGTAAAGCGATAGGACTTCCATACTCGACAGTAATGCGAGATGCGCAGGCTATCGGCGTTGCCAGATTTTCTCGAGAGAAATAAGCAACCTGGTCTAAAGGAAAACAAGCCCCAAAAAAGAAGCGACTAGTATAATAGGCCACACAAGCTAATTTAATAATAATAAGGGTAATAATAATAATAATCTTGAAATAAAATGTGGAATATTTTTTTGAAACATTCTAACACAAATCTGGTACGGGACTCTCCCTGGCACAACATATTTTCAGATGGGGGATTAGGGACAAATTTGGGAGGGGTTCCATGACATGAAAATATTTGATTATATATATTGATTTGACTTTTTTTGTTCTGTAAGCAAGCCTGAATAAGCAACTACACTTTAAGTGCAACAAGCAAAAAACAACCTGCAAAATCAACCTGCAAACTACCACTATTCAAGAGCAACTTTACAGAAAAAAGGTCCAAAGAGGGCTCATAGCGAGCAGACATGGCAACCCTGGGGACGGCGTCGGCGGGGACAGGGGATACAGGGAGCTTATGGAGAAGTGACGGCGCTGCTGGTGGCAGTTTCCCAGATACGTGACAGAACCTGGCAGGTTGGATAAGGTGAAATCAATGTCTGATGTGATGATGATGATGGAACCACGTCAGCAGTGTTAAGGCTGCGACCTCTAGAGGCTCTATGGCAGGGACCTTCTGCCCTTTTCAGGCCAAGGACCCCTTCAGCTGAGGGAGAGAGATGAAGCTAGGGACCCCCCCGCACTACATTATTGTATGAATTTTCACATGTATGTACTCAATGCATCTAAGTGACAAATAAAGTGAATCTGAATCTGACTTTGTGTAACTTGCAGATTAAACTTTTTTCCAAGATTTCCTAGATTTCCTGAGCAGAAGCTGGTTATCCGTGTACACAAACCATGCCCACATCAAAGTCCTTCTGGAAGCATGATGTATCATTTGGCCTGATCAGTCGCGTTTGATCGCGTTTTCAGGCCAAGGACCCCTTCAGCTGAGGGAGAGTTGAAGCTAGGGACCCCCCCCCCCCCCCCGCCGCACTACATTATTGTATGAATTTTCACATGTATGTACCCAATGCATCTAAGTGACAAATAAAGTGAATCTGAATCTGACTTTGTGTAACTTGCAGATTAAACTTTTTCCTAGATTTCCTAGATGGCTTCATAGACTTGTTTGACATACATTGTCTTTTCTATGAATATGTTGGATTCACCCTAATGATGTTGCTCTAGAAAGGGCAAGACTGGAAAGACTGTTACCCCCGCGACCCGATTCCGGATAAGCCTTTGAAGATGGATGGATGGATGACATACAGTACATACGGTGCATACTTTATGTTGCAACCCATACTGTAAAATGCACGCACGCACGCACGCACGCAGGCACGCACACACAGACAGACAGATCAACAATATGAAATGTGCTGTGCGCCCTGCAGAGCGTCAACGCTGAGCAGAAGCTGGCATGGCTTGCCAGCCAGGATATGGACTCCATGTGTCACATTCCTGACAGGAAGGCTGTGGACTGACCAACGCTGGGAAGTGCCTCCGTCAGATGTGTGAGTGAGACACAAGTTGACACGCACGCACACACACACTTTTGTGTTACTATACTTCTGAGGATATTTTGGATGCACACCACCACCACCCCGAACTCTAAAAACCTGACCTCAAAGTCGTCTGTCTGGTAACTGAAAGATAGCAAAAGTAGCAGATCTACAAGCTTGTAATGTGCCGTAAAGCAACATGTTTTGACAACTTTTGAGCTTGTAACTTTTGCAACTTTTGCTATTCTTGATACTTTTGTGTAACACTGTAATTATGATCAAGCAGGAGAGTTAATACAAAAGAAAAACAAAAAAAAAAAACCCCACAAAACTTGGAGATAAGAGGTTTCAGTTAGGTCTTATCCTAACCACAACCAGAATCTTTACTTCATTTTAAGACTCTGGTACGGGAGGACCAGTAAGTAAAAGTAACATTATTGGAAACTGGAAATACTCAAGTAAAGTACAAATAACTCAACACACAAATAAAGTACAGTACTTGAGGAGGGATATTTCACGCTTTTGGGTGTTTTCGATTAATCTATCACGGTTAATATGGAGTTAGAAGTTGCAAAGGGTTTGTATAGGAAGGGGGAGTGTCTGATAAAATGAATATCAAATACCTACTGTAAATACTGAATCAAGCAACTTAAAATCTGTCCAGGGTGTCCACAAAAGCCTGATTAGATGATAAAACGAGCAAAAGGTTTTTTGAAAGTGAAATATCCCTTAAATAATATATGTACTTAGTCTCTTTACACCAGTGGTTCTCAAAGTGGATTCCGGGGACTCTGTGGGTTCCTTTAGAGGGGTCTAAATAGACCCTGACAAACTGGAACCAAATGAACCCGTCAGTGTACATTTGTACACTGCTTGAAATTTGAAAGTTTGAGAAACACTGCTTTCATGGCTCTCACAAGTATAGGAATAAGTACACACACACACGCACGCACGCACGCACGCACGCACACACGCACACACACACACACGCCTACCTTGACTTTGGGAGGGTCGAGCCAGTGCTCCTTCAGTACGTTGTCTGCTGTCATGTTGCTAGGCAGGATCACCACGTCGTTGTTACTCTCCCTGCATGTCAGCTCACAGTCCTCACCTGTGCACAGTGGAGGAGAGACGTACTCACTGTAATGTGGACATGATCTGTTATAAGTAAAAGTCCGGAATATATAAAAAGGTAATTGATTAAAAGTACGAAAGTATTGGCATCAAAGTATACTTAAAGTACAAAGTAAAAGTACAAAATGTTTGAAAATAGCAGATCTACAAGCTCACAACGCATCACGATGGGGCTAAAGTGGATTAAAATTGATGTTTTTTATGTAAAAGTACTGAAAATTGGAAATACACGAGTGAAGTACAAAAACCAAAAGATTGTACTTAAGTAAATGTACGTAGTTACTTTACGCCACTGCCTGTGCATGTGTGCATGCAGGTGTGTGTGTGTGTGTGTGTGTGTGTGTGTGTGTGTGTGTGTGTGTGTGTGTGTGTGTGTGTGTGCGTGCGTGTGTGCGTGTGTGTGTGTGCGCGTGTGCGTGCGCGCGTGCGTGCGTGCGTGCGTGCGTGCGTGCGTGTGTGTGTCTGAGAGAGGGAGAGAGAGAGAGACAGAGAGAGAGAGAGAGAGAGACAGAGAGAGACAGAGACAGAGAGAGAGAGAGAGAGAGAGATGATGACATCATCAAGAAGCAGAAGTGTTATCCGTGTACACAAACGATGCCCACATCAAAGTCCTTCTGGAAGCATGATGTATCATTTGGCCTGATCAGTCGCGTTTGATCCCTCTTTGATTTTCCTTTTCTAATATCTAAGGTGAATTTAACAAGTCTGGGGTCGCTGGCCTGAAGAAACCGGGAAGAGAGTCAAAAAATCTGATTCCATTTGTGTCGACCAGATTTTACCCAATTTCCTGATATCGTCACCTTCTTAAAATAACGGATTAAGTCATATTTTCGAGCTAAAAAAAAACAAAACAATAAACTGAACCAATATATCGTCACTGTCGGGCAGAAACCTCATATCTCCAAGTTTCAAATGTGTATGTTTTTTTCGTAGAGTACAGCCCTGCTTCATCATACAAGACTGTCACACAAAACTAGTGAAAACAGCAGATCTAAAAGCACACAGTAGATTGTCTGTTTTCACTAGTTTAGTTCATTTTTTAAATGATAAATACAAAATGAATGCTTTTGGACATACAAGGTTTCCAACCGACAACGACGATATGCACCCGTGAGTAATGCGAGGACTGCAATTCCCACAATGCAACGGGAAATGACGTCGAACATTCGGCGGCCACCCTGTAGTAACTCTGAGGACCCCCTAGGGGGGGTCCCGGACCCCCTAGGGGGGGTCCCGGACCCCCCCTGTTGAAGACCCCTCCCTGTATTAATGTATAGATAGGAGTACAGACCTATGGCGTGTCCTCTCCTGCAGGTGTACTGGAGGCTGTAGTGGAGGTTCTGAGGTAGGGAACATTGACCCTTGGCCTGCGGACACAAGCGGAACGAACCCGTCCAGTTCCCGTCCTTCCGGCAGCGGATCACGTTGGACGCCGCACCCTGAAAGCAGCACGAGCATGCACAGGCACGCACAGGCACGCACACGCACACGCACACGCACACGCACACACACACACACACATACACAGCATTATTACTGTATATTTGTGAGGCCATCGGCATTTTAGGACGATACTTTTTAGATCATTTTATAGTTTCGGTCCATGACAACTCAAAGCATAAATCAGATATATATCTGATATAACTGAGTCCAACTCCTGAAACGAACCCTGTAAGACCCGACTTAAATCTTTTTAACAATTCTAAAGCCTATAATACTAAAAGTCTATTTTCAATCATAAAACAAACCATTTCTCTTGAGGACCAAGGAAAATTGTCCTCGCAATGTCTATTACTAACACGCACGCACGCACACATACACACGCAAGGCCAAGGACATAGAGGAGTTGAAATCCCGTTGCGGACGGACGGACACACACACACACACACACACACACACGCACACACACGCACACGCACACACACGCACACACACACACACACACACACACACACAATACAACAGTTATCAGGCTTGTGCGTCTACTTGGGCCCGCGAGGCACGACGGATTAAAAGGTGTATACATTTCAAAAGGTCTGTGGCGGGCCGCACTATTCTGGAAATCAATAGCAATCCAATTAGCATGGCATCTAATTGAGTAGGGTTAGGGAGGGAGAGAGAGAGGGAGAGAGAGAGAGAGATGGAGAGAGAGGGAGAGCGTGCATTCTTTTGTAGCTGTGTGTCGGGCAAAAATCTTGTATCTCCATATTCTAACTTTTTGTGTTTTTTCCGTGAATGAATGCCCCAACTTGTTCACACTAGGGATGTCCCGTCCCGATACCACTTTTTTTGCTTAGTGGACTTTAGGACTTTTGATATGTTGTTACCAACATATTTATGAAACAAAATGGTATCTGGCGCTGCCGTGAGCAATATCGGACGAGTATGAGTAGAGCAAAATAGGCCGGGGTATCGGGGCGAGTACCGATTCTCGAATCGGTAGCGGGACATCCCTAGTTCACACGACAGCGTCACAAAAAAAGGAGCAAAAGTAGCAGATCCACAAGCTCAGAACTGAACCTGCTGCTTTTGATGCTTTTGAATTTGAATCCTGAAAAGCAACATCTTCGGACATATGAGGTTTTTCCAAACCGACAGGAGACGAAATGTGAGCGGGAATGAATGTGTTGCGTCATATGTGTCCCAATCTCACTGAGAGCCAGTCATCTCGGAAAGTACAGCTTTAGACAGGGACTGAAAATACATTTTTTTTTCTCACTAAAATGTGATAAAGCCACTAAAGCATTTAATAAATTTCAGGCTACATTTCACTTAAACGCCAGAGCTTAACTCTGCATGTAAATAAGACTTTTTTTAATTAATGTGAGAGATCGTCAGGTCATTTGCAGGTTAGAAATTTATTTAGAACTTGAATATCTCAAAAGTAGTATTTCAGCATGGCATCATTCTATAAGCCATATCTTCAAAACTGTTGGGGTCAATCTCCACAACCAATATATCATTTTGTAGCTATGATCCCCAGCTTTCAAATGAAATGAAAAAATGAAAATGAATAAAAATCCAATGACTGGCTCCCAGCCAAATTGGGACACATATAGGATTAAGTCGTCGTTGTCGGGTGGAAACCTTGTATGTCCAAAACCGTTCCTTTTTGTATATATAATTTTTTAAATGATTTATATAAGTGAAAACAGCAGATCTACAAGCACACAACACCTCGCACCGCTGTTTGTACTACTGTTGTGCGACAGCCTTGTATGATGAAGCAGGGTTTCATTTCGCAAAAAAAAACGTACAACTTGAAACTTGGAGATACAAGGTTTCTGCCCGACAGTGACGAAGTATACGTTGAGCATGTTGGTTTGTTTGTATTTATTTAGTGCGCACGCTTAAATTGAAATACAGAGAAAGAGTGTGGTTAAAATGGAGAAGAAACAGACAGTCCATCGTATTTTCTGTAGGCTAAAAGCAGTGGTTCTCAAACCATTTTATTTTGTATTAATCTTTTTATGTTATGGACCAAATTGGCACAAATTGATTTTTTTTTTTATCTGTGGCCAAATGTATTTTGGCGATAGAACAACATTATTCTTTATTTTCCTCATGTTCAAACAAGCTGTAATTACTGTGTGAAATAACAGTGCTGGTCTCTATCAAGTTTTTAATTATTCACATGGGTCATTTCCACACGTTGAGAACATGCTGTAAACTCCCTCTTGAATAAATATAATTTCCTCTCTTTGGTCAGAATTGATCATTAACACATAGAGTGCCCAGGATTATTCAATCGGCAGGTGCCCATAGCAACCCGCCATTTTACCTTCTTTTGAATCCTGACAAAAAAAGTAATCAGAGTAAATGTAATACAAGAACTGTTTATTTTCACGATAGCATTTTCTTTCAGTCAGGACAGTTTTCTAACAATCGCGGGCATCAGTGCTTTTGTAACGGCCGGTAGAGAAGGCCGCGTTTTAAACATGAAGGTGATTTACAAGTTAGATTAGGCTCTCTGCCTCCCGGACATTTTTGAGACTTTGAGAACCACGTCCTAGAACACTAACACTTCAATTTGTCAAACCATCACTAACACCAGGGTATATTTTACCCGGTATAATATCGTCTCTGTTGGGCAGAAACCTTGTATCTCCAAGTTTCAAATTGGTATGTATTTTTTTGATGAAGCACTGCTTCATCAAACAAGGCCGTCGCACAAAAGTAGTGAAAGCAGCAGATCTACAAGCACACAACGCCTCGCGGTGCGAGGCGTTGTGTGCTTGTAGATTGGCTGTTTTCACTCGTTTAAATCATTTTTAAAAAGAAAAATGCAAAACGAACTATTTTGGACATACAAGGTTTTCACCCGACAATGATGATATATTCTATAAAAATATATATATATATATATATATATATATATATATTTCTCTTTTACTTCACTTTTCCCCCACCACTGATCAACCCATTCAGACCTGGAAAGGAACAAAATATTTTGACATGGGGGTCTGCGGCCAAATACATATCATTCTGGGAGTCCTTGATTTAAAATCAAAGAATTGAGCAGCACTGCATGGGTTTTTCAGTAAAACCATTAGGATTTAGAAGACGTTTATAGAATCGGGACCTCAGGTCTAAATGGTTTCATTAGGGACTTTAAGCTTGGACGGTTTTCAAGGCGGCTCCGTTAGGCGGCAGTACATGATGACGCGTCTAATCCGTCTATGCAGCAGCCGTTGTAGACGCTACGTGGAAAGGTAGCTTCTGCCGTACTAAGAAAGCGCACCGATCCATGTCCGGTTACCGTAGCGCAGGGGTCTTCAAGGCCACCCCTTAGTTGAGAGAGAGATGCACCAGGGACCCCCACAACCTTTTTCATAGTTTCCATTATAGTGTTGTTGTTTGATAGCACGATTATCAGTGTATTTTGGATTCATGTCAATTTGTGTTTTCAGATATTTAACAACTTGAACCGTCAATAATTAATACATTTTCACTCTGTACTAGTCTGTCTTTTTGTCGGACTGCCGTAGCCGTCATTGCTTAAAGTCCCTATTACGAGGAACAGGGGGGAGGGGGAGCAAAGAGCCAGAGATAGATAGATAGAGAGAGAGAGATGTAGGACAGACCTGCTTGCATGGAGCGTGCAGCGGCCTCACCGTGTGGGCGGAGCCTACTCCTCCTGTTGTCGTGGCGACCAGGCCGGGGGCGGGGCCCGAGCAGTTGAGGCGGCAGACGCTGTCGAAGCGGAAGGCGTCCGTGCAGTGGTAGGAGCCGTGGAAGATGGCCGGCGGCGGGTCGCACGTCACCGGCTCGCACGCGCCCTCCAGCCAGCTGCCGTCCTCCGTGCACTGCCGCTTGAACGCACGCCTGGACGAGAGGAAGGCGGGTGGGGGAGAGCAGTCGATCAATTCATCAGTCAATCACAGTGGTGTAAAGCAGTGGTTCTCAAACTTTTCAGACCGCGACCCCCAAAATAATCATATTTGAACTGGGGACCCCCCCCCACCCTGACGAGCACTAAGAGTTGATGAATTACATTTTGTATAACACGGCTCTATTGTGAAAATAGCACGTAGATCGGCTATTTTCACAATTTCTGTCTCTAATATTTTACAATTTGGCCAATGTTTAATTTGTCATTTTAGAGGTATTAGAAAGTCCTTAAATTGTTACTTTAGAAATGTGCAGATACCCGCTATACACTTAAACTTTATGTTGGTTTGTTTACTGTTGAGTGAGAAAACAATGTTTCACATTAAGCCAATCATCTGGGGACCCCCCCAAAATAATTTGGGGACCCCCCTGGGGGTCCCGACCCACAGGTTGAGAACCACTGGTGTAAAGCAACTAAGTAACTAAGTACTGTAATAAAGTAACATTTTTAGGTATTGAGTATTTCCAATTTTCAGTACTTTTACTTCAACTCCACTACATCTTGGATCCAAATATTGCAATTTATTTGAAAACTTTAGTTACTACTGTAGTTACTTTGTAGATTATTACTACAAAAAAATACATAAACACTTCAGCCCTGTATATTTTAAATATATAGGGATTTACAAGCTCACAATGCGTCGCAATGTAACACATTGTGAGCTTGTAGATCTGCTATTTTTTAAAATATTTTTATACAAAACTTTTCTTCTTTCTTCTTCAATTATTCTCAATTCTGGACCTCTAATAATAGTATAGTATAGTATTTCTACATTACAGTATTGATACTTTTACTTAAAGGGGTACTGTCACCTTAAAAAGTCACCTTAAAATATGAGTTAATATTTTTATGATGTCATTGTGGGAATGTGCAATTATAAGCCAATCAAATTAATTGACTGTACTTAGACTACTGTGCTGGTCAGCTGTTGTTGGGGGGCGAGGGGCAGATTACACTGTGACATGAGTTTCAGACCGTTTTCAGAGAGACCATGTGACCTACTGTATCATACTATTATAATTTCGGGGCGTGTCAGCGGGCCTTTAACTCACTGAACGCCGTAAACGCACTATACGTCTTTGATCTGTAGTGCCATATACGCACTTTACGTCTTTAAAATTAATCAAAAGTTTTATCTTTCATGACATAATTGTAATTTAAAAAAAATAGCTCTAAACGTTAGCCGTTAGCCGTTAGCCTCCGCGACACGACCGATTTGACTGTAGCACCGGTGAACACAGTCCGACGGGAAACACAGACCATAACTTCCGGCCGAACATTGGTTCCGGCCACCTTAGCGTTAGCTATACACGTTCGTTTATACACTTCCCGTGCTTCCCAGACGAAGTATAAGTACTCATTCGAAAGCAAAAAATGCCACCGTTCTATCGGTGCCATCCATTCGGCGATCCGAGCCAGGTGATCGCCAGGGCTCGGAAGTGTTATAGCATGTTAGCAAAAAGGCCTGGCCAAAATGTAAACAGACAGGCCCCGATCAAAAAAAATGGAAGTGTCTCATTCTTCTTCTATTTGTCGATCAGATAGTAGGAGAACACCACCTGGTGGTTTTCAAAGGCCATTGCACTCTAGAGAACACAGAGTCCCAATGACAGCATAAACATATCATAATGATCAAGACATCTTACACATGTTCTATTGAAGCCCAAATATAATGATAGGATATATATATATAAATATAATTTTTTTCCTTTGTAAGAGGGGTAGTGTGGCTTTCGATAGAAGCATAGATTTATATATGTAATTTAAGTACAAAATATGATTTTGGCCCCCATAAAAAGGAAAAATTAAAAAAAATGGATGGCACCAGTTTTGTAGATTTCTAATAAAGGGTGGCATTCAGTGAGTTTTAAGTAAAAAATTTGTTGTACTTTTTTCACCTCTGTGTGTGTGTGTGTGTGTGTGTGTGTGTGTGTGTGTGTGTGTGTGTGTGTGTGTGTGTGTGCGTGCGTGCGTGCGTGCGTGCGTGTGTGTGCGTGCGCGCATGCGTGTGCATGTGGTGTGCATGTGCGTGTTTCCGTACCTCTTGGGCTTGTTGGTGACGTGGTAGCCCGGCTTGCACTTGTACTTGCAGAGCGAGCCCACCTTGAGGCCCGTCTCGTTGCAGCGCTTGGTCTGCAGCACGGCGTTGGGCACGGGGGGCGGGGCCGGGCAGCGCAGCTCGCACAGCGCCTCCGGGAAGGACCACAGGCCGTCCTCCATGCACATCAGAGTGTTGTTGGTGCCTGCATGCGGAGGAAGAGGACCCGTTAGCCCCACCGCGGTTCTTTAAGTGGATTCCAGGGACTTTGTGCGTGACTTTATTTGGGGTCCCACCATGACCCATACAAGTCTGTAACTCTGACAGTATACACATGGAACCAAATGGACCCGTTTGTATACTGTCAGAGTTAAGGGGAGACCTTGAAATATCAAAGTTTGAGAAACACTGTGTTAGCCCCCCCCCCCCCACACACACACACACACATTTAGTTTTTAGTCATTATTAATTCAAAACATTTGCCAAAAAACATTCCCAAAAAAGCTGAAATTTTCATGAATTATACGACACATTTCATGAATAAACAAACGAGAAATCCAAGAAATCCCATAAATTAGAAAACAAATGTTTAAGAAGAAGTAGTGAAAATTGACGATCTATAAGCTCACAAAACGCTAACTATTTTCAGCGCGTCAGTGCCGTGTAGCTTGTACAATCTGCTGTTTTTTTTTTTTTTTTTAAATAAGATTAGTTTTTGGGCTTCTATGCCTTTATTGATAGGACAGTAGACTGACAGGAAATTGGGAGAGAGATGGGTGAGTAACATGCAGCATAGGTCGTCCGGATCGGCAATCGAACCGGCGATACGCAGTCAGGCATGATGTGGTATGCGCCTGGACCAGTAGGCCAGCGGGCGGGCGGCCCCACAATCTTCTTTCTTTGTTGACACAAATCTTCTCTTCTGGGGGTCCCTGGCACAAAACATTTTGCAGATGGTTTTGAAAACTGCTAATTTAGAAGGCATTTTTTCGCGGAATCGGGCCTCAGGTCTTGGAGGTTAATTTTTTGGGGGTTCTTGGCGAGGACATGTTTTGAGAATCTCTGCTTTGCCGAAACCACGGAGTCCATGGGAGTGAAGCGGAGCAGACAGCTTGTTGGGAGCGCTGCCGGTGCAGACGTTAAACAGGGACACGGCCCTCGTCCAGCCATCTGACACCATGCCATGACAGCTACAATAAAACCTCGTCCACATCCGCTCCCCACGCAGCCCAAAATAGAAGCCGCCATGACAAAGAGATCTTGCACAGACCACCTGAAAAAGGTGAAGCATGTGTGTGCTGCGTGCACGCATACTTGTGTTACTACTACTATCCCCCCGCGAGTATAGTAGGAATTAGAGAAATAGACGCTGTACGAGTACACATTCTTCCTAAGTTTGATTTATTCGTACAGTGTGTGTGCACTGCTGTGTCGCACGCCCAAAATAGTCAATCTACGAGATCACGACGAGCTGCAGCGCAACGCGTTGTTGTTGTTGGCTTGCAGCCGGCGTTGGCTTGCAACAAGGCCACGCAATTAAAGTCAGGCTTTTGGGTTAAAAATGCCGTTTATTAAATTACCTTCCAACAACTATGGCCATTAAAAACGTACTGTGCATGTGTGTGTTTATTTTCTTTGTGTGCGTGTGTGTGTGTGCGTGCGCGTTTATGTGCGTGCGTGCATGGGTCCGTGTAAGCGTGCGTGCGTGCTCACGTACACACATGTCCGCTAAAAAACCCCAGCAGGAAAACAGCAGATATAGACGAGCTCACGACTATCGACTACTTTCGGCGAGGACGTTTGATGTAGTACAGTAGACAGAAAACAAAAAGGTTGCGAGCACAGAGCCCTGAGGTACTCCTCCTCAACAACATTATCGTCTCTGCCGGGCGGAAAACTAAAACTGTTGCTTTTCTGGATTCAAATATAGCAAAAGCAGCAGCAGATCTGTGAAGTTCAAAGTGTGGTGTGAAGGATCTGCTACTTCCGATGTTTTTGTTTGAAAGCTGTGAATGGCGTGCACACGTGTGGTGCATGATCTGTGCATTATCAGTGCATGACCTGTGACCATCGTGCACATTAAATGGTAAAATTGAAGACATTAGTCGCTTGGCAGCAACCAGGTTAAAATAAATTCATCATGGCTGTTGCTATAAGATATGGCAACATGACTGGTGTCTTGCGCACCAGTCATGTTGCCATACCTTAGCTTTGTGCTGAACTGACGCCACTGCAGTCAGTGGGTCTCACCTACGAGCTGGGCGGGCTCCCGGCACAGGAAGGTGCTCTTCTTGCCGTAGGTGGTCCCCTCGGGGAAGTTGAAGTGGGCCGGGTGCACGTGGTACTTGTCCGGCAGGCCGCAGTCCACCGGCTCGCACGACACCTGCTTGTTCCACTTCCCGTCCGCGCACGTGATGGTCACCGACGAGTCCGACTGCGGAGAGAGAGAGAGAGAGAGAAGGAGGGGAAGGCATTATTAAAACCCTTCCAAGACTAGGGATGGAGCTCGAAACAAGGGTTAGCCCGATAACCCGATAACAGATTTATTGAGTACCCGGTATCAATAAGCTTTGGGTTCATCAAGCTTGTTATCGAGCATTGTGGCCCATGATGTCATGTTTAAAGAATCAAGATCAAGAAATTATTACAGTACTATTCTTAACATAAAGCCATGACCCGGCTGTTCCCGGCTGGTGATTGGCTCCTGTGATTGTGACAATCACAACGCGGGTTCAGAGTCTTGCTCAAGGACTCTTCGACTCTAACTCTGGAGGAGCCCGGGATCGAACTGGGAACCCTTCGGGAATCCTCCGCGTTCTAAGACGGCAACTCTACCCCTGAGCCACTGTCGCCCCTATGTCTATGGTTGTCACCAATCCTCTGAGGTCTTGCCCCTATAGACAGCCTCCAACCACACCAGTCCGCCAGTGTTTGCCAGTGTTTGTAGATTTGCTGGTGTGTTAGATGTCAACGTTAACATGGGTTACAGCCTTGGTCAGTGTAGGGGTGGGTGGCCTTTCTTTTGTTACTCCTTTGTTCATGTTTTCCCGTAGTTAAGAATAGGTAAGATTTATGTACTTTTTATTTGTGTCAAAAGGTAAGCATGGGATTTTTTGTTCACACACTCATCGCATGGCTGAGCCTGATTTTGAGATTTAGAGGTGGAATGGAAACTCTCAGAAGTGTTGCCCTTTCATGACTTTTCCTTAACATACAAGCCAAGTCTTTTTTCTGCCATCTGAGACGTTTTGTAAATATGAAATAAATATTTTTTAGTGTTTCCTGGGCAGAATTGTTCAATTTCTAAATCTCAAAATAGGTCAAAACGACCTGTTCAGTCATGCGTGTGTTAATTAAGATTGTTTTATGTTCAGGGGACCACCGTGAGGTGGTAACTAAAGGCCCTTTTCCACCGGCAGTGATAACGATGACGATAACGATTTAAAAAAGTGGGTTTTCAATTGAAGTGGATCGGCAGCATCCACCAAACACCGATAAAGACAACGATAGCCGACAACTACATCGTTAGGATCAACAACGATGTGGTTAAGATCACAGTGATATGGAACTGGGTCTCTGACAAACAGCTCGAGGTGCGCTCTGAGCGAGCGGCTGTTAATTAGCGCCTCTTCACATTGATGTCCGGACATCAATGTGAAGGCATAATTATCGCTGTGATATTTTATGGCTATCGTCATCGTTATCGCTGCCGGTGGAAAAGGGCCTTTACCCATGTTTTGTCTAATGTAAAATAAATCCCTGTCTTTTGGATTTTAAACCGGTGTTGACTGCCTGTGTTTGGGGACTGGGAAGGAGGGACTGACTGCCACGGTTCAGAGCACACACCCGACAATAGACCATAGATATTTAATATTGATGATGATAGTTAAAGTTATACCATGTAACTTTTTTTATAAAACAAATCTTAAAATTGTCCCAACTGTTAAATTGCTAAAGTTTTAGAACACCCACTCCGTTATTTTCAGCTTCTAAAGCCTTCTCTTTATGTCTTCTATGATCCTTGCCGGGGTCCGGTTTTCGCGGAAAAATAGCGTCATCTGCGTCATCTGTATACGTTGGCCAATCACATCGTGATTGGCCCCTCCACGGATTTGTATCGGTCGCGGGGGTTTGCGGCGCCGCTCCGGTGGTCCGCGGCGGTGGTCCGCGAGTGACTCCGGGCGAAAAACGGCCGAAAAAAGCAATACCGCTACTGACCACTAGTTTAGTAACTTACACAGTATAACTTTAAATACAACAGTTTAAATGCCTTGTTGCCTTGCGTTGCGAGGCGTTGTGAGCATGTAGATCGGCTATTTTCACAATTTCCACCTGTAATATTGACAATTTGGCAAACGTGTTATACAAAATGTAATAGCTCTAATAACTCTTAGTGCTCGTCAGGGTGGGGGGGTCCCCAATTGAAATATGATTATTTTGGGGGTCGTGGCCTGAAAAGGTTGAGAACCACTCAGTGTTGTTTTTGACAGCAAATTTTGATTTAGTTTTAGTCATAGTCTTTTGAATAAAATGTAATTTAGTTTTAGTCATAATTTAGTCACCTGAAAAGTTTTAGTTTTAGTCTAATTTTAGTCAAATAAATGTAAAGTTTTAAGCGACTAAATCTACAGTTGATTTAGTCAACTGAAATGTATTTTGGCAGTTCCTTGATGGCATCGTAATGACACTTTTTTACACTTGGTTGCGTGCTGAAAATAGCAGATCTACAAGCTCACAACGCGTCGCAGCTGAGAGCAACTAAACATAGAATGACTCTCTTCTCCACGAGTCCCTCCCTAAAGTTTTAGTCTAGTTTTTATTTTGTTGACCAAATTGTCAATGTATTTAGTCTTAGTCATCACATTTTTCGTCATAGTTTTAGTCGACGAAATCAACACGGGAACCACTGCACTACAGTATCACAAAAAAAGTTGCAGATCGAAACGTGGCGCAAAGCAGGTTTTGGACATACGAGGTATCCACCCGACGGAGGCGATTGGAATCCCGATGAATACCAGCCCGTTCCGATTCCAAGTATACTGTAGCCTGAAAAAGGTTTTCCTCAAAACTCTCTTTCACAAGAGGGCTCTTCCTTGAAGGACTACTAGACCATAATAAATCTCATTATACAGCACATTTCATTCCAAGAATGTTAGAATACTCTGGAATACTGCGCTATCAATGCCTAGAACCGTATATTATGTCAGAGCTCTCATGTCTAGCATGTGCTCGCGTGTGCATGCATGTGTGTGTGTGTGTGTGTGTGTGTGTGTGTGTGTGTGTGTGTGTGTGTGTGTGTGTGTGTGTGTGTGTGTGTGTGTGTGTGTGTGTGTGTGTGTGTGCGTGTGTGTGTGCGTGTGTGTGCGTGTGTGTGTGCGCGTGTGTGTGTGTCATCCAACGTAAAGCAAAGCAAAGTCCCTATAAGATAAGACAGGGGTCTTCAACGTTTTCAGGCCAAGGACCCCTTAGCTGAGAGAGAGATGAAGTTTTTCGTTTGACAGCACAATCATCAGTGTATTTTGGTGTGTTTTCAGATATTTAACCACTTGAACCGTCAATACTTAAAAAAAACTTGACCTTTCACTCTGCTTAGTCTGCTCTTTTTCCCCCTCTACACCAAAGTCTTTGCCAAAAATAGCTGCTATTTTTGGCTTAAGTTCTTTGAAAATGGAAACTAGGGTTCAAGTGGTTCATATAAAAAAGGAGCAAAATAATTTCTATCACACAAAGATTTGGAGGACCCCCTTGTAGTAACTCTGAGGACCCCCTAGGGGTCCCGGACCCCCAGCTGAAGACCCCTGCCCTAAGACGTACTGTATAGCTGTCAGTCTGTCTTGCTGATGTGTCTGTCTGCCTGCCTGTCTGTCTGTCTGTCTGTGTTGAATTAGCCCCAGTAGCCAGAGGTTGTTAAACTCTCTACTGGAGGAGAGGGTTTTTAGGCAGCCGTAAACTTTTTAAAAGAAGGAAACTCCACACACGTTTACACACACAAACATAGGCGGTTGCGTATGCGTGCGTTGCTGCATGTGCACGCTCACACACTCACAGACACAGACACAGACACAGACACACACACACACACACACACACACACACACACACACACACACACACACACACACACACACACACACACACACACACACACACACACACACACACACACACACACACTGAAGCACATGCACATAGGAAGGAAAAGAAGAAAAAGCAACGTTGGACCTGCACACGATTAGATGCAAATAGTATACGTGCACACGCGTGCACACACGCACGCAGACACACGTGCACGTCTACACTACTACAGTACAAGCACGCAAAAGAGCATGTGCGCAAACACTTGCGCGCGCACTGCATACACGGGATGGGACAGAGCTGTAAACGCATGCAGACTACAAACGCACAAACACTATTATCGTCGCTGTCGGGTGAAAACCTTGTACGTCCAAAACCGTTCGTTTTGCATTTGTCATTTTAAAAATGATTTAAACTAGTGAAAACAGCCGATCTACAAGCACACAACGCCTCGCGGTGCATTTGTCATTTTAAAAAATGATTTAAACTAGTGAAAACAGCCGATCTACAAGCACACAACGCCTCGCACCGCGAGGCGTTGTGTGCTTGTAGATCTGCTGTTTTCACTACTTTTGTGCGACGTGTATGATGAAGCAGGGCTTTACTTTGCGAAAGAGCGTACAGATTTGAAACTTGGAGATACGAGGTTTCACGCACACACACACACACACACACACACACACACACACAGCCATCCACATCTTGATAGATCTGCTAATTCAACTCTACACTCCGCTAGCGGGCGGCCGCCGGTCATGTGTGATGCATGTGTTTTCTCTGCCCGTGTTCCCCGTTCCAAAATGTGATAGGACTTGATTTATGCTGGGGCAACGTGATACTGTTATGTTCCGTTATATCGCTGCTGTCGGCTGGAGAGAGCCCAGGTACTTTCAGTCCGAGTGTATCAAAAAAGCACCTTGTTTAAAGATGAAGTGCCATGATTCTTTCCACCCCTAAAACATGATTATCAGGTTTTATGATTATACTAGGAGGAAGATTTTTTTTTTCCAAAAAAACAGAAAGAGTTAAAATTAGGTTTTTATGTGGCCACACCCACCAGTTCATTAGGTATGCCTGGTTGTCATGGTGGGTGGTGACCCAACTGAAGTTAGCCACACCCACAGTGTTGGGTGAATGGTAAAAGGTGAAGGGATGATTATCTCCAGATAGAGTGATGTCACTCTATCTGTGTTTTTGGATTTGCACTTTTGACCCACAATAAGGTGGCAGCCTCGAGAAAGAAATCCAAAATGCAAAGGGAATACATAATTGCTCATAACAACCACACCAGGGGGTCTAATGAAATACTGTCAACCTCCTAGACACATGAAATATGAAAACCAGAAAAAGTACAAAAACTATGGCACCACCTCTTTAAGGTGGAGACGACCTCCCGTTGGTCCGACCAGGTTAGCATTCACCAGGTTAGCATTCACCAGGTTAGCATTCACCAGCGTCGGCAGGTTAGCATTTCACCAGGTTAGCATTCACCAGCGTCAGTTTTACTGAGGTTAGGGTTAAAGTGGTGCCATGATTTTTCCCCTCTCTAAAACATGATTATCAGGTATTGTGATTATACTAGGAGGAAGATTTTTTCCAAAAAAGTATACAGAAAGAGTTAAAATTGGGTTTTTATGTGGCCACACCCCCAGTTCATTACGTATGCATGGATGTCATGGTGGGTGGTGACCCAGCTGAAGTTAGCCACACCCCACAGTGTTGGGGGAATGGTAATTAGGGGAGGAGTTGATTCTGTGATGTAAAAGTATCTGTGTTTTTTAACTGACACTTTTGACCACAAGGTGGCAGCCTCCAAGAGAAAACAAACAAATACCAAGAGAATACATAATTGCTCATAAAAACCACACCAGGGGGTCCAATGATGTACTTTCAACCTCCTAGACACATGAAAAACAGAAAAAGTACAAAACTATGGCACCACCTCTTTAAGGCTATACTGTAGGTTTAGGTTAGGGTGTAACGATACGTTTCAACAGCGATACGATACACATCACGATACATGGTTGACAATACGATATATGGACGGTATCGGTTCATTCATGGCGATACGATACAATTCGATTCAATGATTTAAAATCAATATAGTCAAAATCAACACTGGCATGTCCAAAACCTTTTACTTTTCAGGAAGAAGTAAAGTGTATTCCAGTGGATACCGTGTGGTTATTGGTCAGTCCACCAGCTCTTGGTAATACTTTTCATTGCTTAAATGTTTACAAAACCCACAGACAGACGTAAAGCTGCACTACAGTATTATGTAACTTTCCTCTGACACGTTGTGAGCTTGTAGATCGGCTTCTTTCAGCAGGCAACCAAGTCAGGCATTACACCGTCATCAAGGCCTGCCAAAATACATTTTTGTCGACAAAAACTGTAGATTTAGTCGATCAAAATCTTATGATATTTAGTCAACTAAAACAAGAATTTTATTCAAAAGACTATGACTAAAACTACATCAAAATCTGTTGTCAGAATGCTTGCTCAACAACGGTGAGCAAGCTGGCCAACGGCGACAACATAATAGGATCAAGATGAAAGATGGAAATAGGAGTGAAGGCTTAGTATATAGAAGTATATAGAAGTAAACAGATAGGTAAGGATAACCGGGTCCAGCTAGCATGCATTGGCCTTAAAGCTTGGCTGCACATTTCAACACAGATATGTGTGTAATCCTACTAATAAAGGAGCAAACTCACGCTCTAACGCTCTAACGCTCACGCTCTAACGCTCTAACGCTCACGCTTATCTACGTTTATCTATTCACTCGCTTCAGCAACTGATCCCAAAGTTCACATGGTATTGGCCATTAGCATTATACCAACACTGACGGAGCCCGAATTTCATTTCTCCCAAATTAAAGCAGTTTAAATTAGCGTTTTCTTAACCACTTCTGTTGAACTCTGCTGTCTGTTGCCAGGGTTACGGTCCGTTCCTCCAGGCCATGGGATCTGTAGCCCCACACACACACACACCTTTCTCTCGCAGTTAGGAATGTTTCTCTCTCTCTCTCTCTCTCTCTCTCTCTCTCTCTCTCTCTCTCTCTCACACACTTTCACCGGGTGCGTTTGACATATTTTGGAGCACATATCTTCGAACGGGTAAGGTCTATTAAAGTGAACTAAGAAACTGGAAAGAATCCAAGCTCTCTTTTTCCAAGTGCACTTTTCTTTTCTTCTTTTATTTTACCCTAAGGATATGGTCACACCAAAAAAATATGCTCCATTCCCATTGTAATGCATAGGCAGAATCCACGTATCAGCTGGCAACCATACAGTATGCCACTATACTTTTGTACCTTTATTCAATTACATTTTGAATTCCAGACTTTTACTTAAAGGAGCTATAGTCAACTTTTTCATTGTAGGGCCGACACTTTGTTTACATCCTAGTCTATAGACCAGAACAAAGTGTCTGACAATGGCCAAAATGATTATTTTATCATTATTTTACGCTTTTTGTGGTCATTTTTGAATAGAAACACATAAATGAAGCTTATTTTTTTATAAAATATTTTCGAAACATTCTTTTTATTTTTAGCATCCGTTTTTCAAGAAAAAGTTGACTATAGCTCCTTTAATACTTTGTAAAGCTGGGTTCAAACCAGAAGCTATTTCTTCTATTCTAGTCGCTTCTATCGCTTCACTTTGGTCGCGCATGTCCACCTTGGTAAAAAATCTTGTCCCGTTGGAATCAAGGCGAAACACCTGGAAGTCCCAACACCAAACACCAAAAACATGTCCGTGTCTCCGGACAACATCAACGCTGATTGGCTGTCAGGACGCGATGGGTGGAGTGGGGGTGAAGCGGAGGTCACTTCAGTTGGATACGAGGCGACCGTTCGTGCCGTTCGCGCCGGCCCTTTCAGATCTTTCGCAGCGCACCCCTTCGCTCGGTCGCACGTCGCCTCGTCTTTGCATTGACTTTGTACGTAATCGCGGCGCTGGAACCATCCAGGTCTGGACGCAGCTTAAGGGTTCGGTCACACCAAACTACCTATGAGAGTGTATTCCCGGAGCGTCATTTGCAGAATGGAGTGGTTTTGGCAGAAATCCTCTACTGGAAACCACTCCATTACCATTGAAATACATCGGGCGAAATTCGGGAATCCTCTCTGATACTGTAGTAGGTAGTTTGGTGAGAATCTACATTGCAGTATTGATACTTTTACTTAAGTAAAGCATTAGAGTACTTTTTCCACCACTGGTTACATGCATGGTGCTATTTAACCCTCTAAGGCCCGCATTAAGAAATACTTGAAATAAAAAATTGAAAAAAATCAGATGGTGTTGTAGGAGTCCTATTCAGAGGAAAATGTAATGTTTTTTTGCAAAAAATGTTTTTGTAAGATTTTATAGCCATAAATCAAAAATCATAAATCATGCTCTAATTTACATATGGGGGATATTTTTCACAATAATAACATATGTACATGTTCTAGACATTCTAATGATCACCAAAAAAAATAGTACAGGCATTTTACTTATGTTTTTGTGAGGTATAGCTTCCATGAAAAAGTGAGATGTTGTTCGTCAAAACTCTGGAATTTCAGCGGGTGTGGTGGGTGTGAATGTCAGCCCCTGTGGGGGGTATTTATATGCAAATATTGTGGCCAATGGCATTGTAATACTAAACAATAGAATCCAATGGTGGTGTTTAGGTGGTAGGGGGAGCTAAAATAAAATGATTTAAACCTTTTTTTGGATAAAATACAAACGTTGTAATATTACAACTGTGGGCCTTAGAGGGTTAAAGGGGGATGAAAACAGACACACACACACACACACACACACACACACACACACACACACACACACACACACACACACACACACACACACACACACACACACACACACACACACACACACACAAACACACACACACACACACATTTTGGTCTCATCTCTGCAAATATTACACCACCACAAGCAAAAAAATAATTTACAGTAAGAAAAAAAAAAAAAGTAAGCGGGGCTATTACTAATGGAAAAATAAGAGCTTTTTGGATCTTGGAAAGAATTCTCCCGCTGAACCTTGGAGAAAATGCAAGGGACAAGAGAATGCCATTCAAAAAAATAGAAAAAAAAAATGAATATTTTGGAAACGCCGTCCCGGTTGCTCCCCCCCCCCCCACCCCCCCCCCCCCACCTCCTTCCCACCCCACTCTCCTTTCTCTTCTGGTTTCCAGGAAGTTGTATACACACTGGCAAATTAATGAAGGATCTGTTGAGTGTCCTTAATTCACTCCTCTGGATAGCGTAGTAGAAGCTTAGGGAACAAAAAGACCTGCGCACGTGTGTGCATACCTACCCTACAGTATAATCAGTGGTGTAAAGCAGGGGTTCCCAAACTTTTTTGTCTCAGGGCACCCCATACATTTTTTTTCTTAATCCGAGGCACCCCTACATTATAATTTTCACTCCCAGCACCTTATATTTATAGCATATTGTTGTTGTCGGGTGGAAACCTTATATGTCCAAAACCGTTCGTTTTGTATTCATCATCTATAAAATGTGCTAAACTAGTGAAAACAGCAGATCTACACGCACACAACGCCTTGCATCGCGAGGCGTTGTGTGCTTGTAGATCGGCTGTTTTCACTAGTTTTGTGCGACAGTCTTGTATGATGAAGCAGGGCTTTGCTTTACCAAAAGACGTACACATTTGAAACTTGGAGATACGAGGTTTCTGCCCGACAGTGACAATATTTTAGTGATTATGTTGCGAGGAAAACGTTGAGATAATAGCCCTTTTGGTTAGAACTGATTAAAAATAACTTTGTAATTCAAGTTTAAAATGATACTAAATATATTTTCAAGTGTCCAATAAATTCCAAATATTATCAAATTATCTTGCGGCACCCCTGGACTGCCGTCACGTCACCCCAGGGTGCCCCGTCACCCACTTTGAAAACCCCTGGTGTAAAGTAACTAAGTACATTTACTCAAGTACTTTACTTAAGTATAGTTTTGGGTGCCCTCACACCAAAGTACCTATGAGAGTGGAATCCACGTTCCGCCAATGCATTTCAATGAGAGTGAAGCGGTTTCATGCCAGCAGAGGATTTCTGCAAAAAACGCTCCCTTCTCATTGAAATGCATTGGCGGAACGCGGATTCCACTCTCATAGGTATTTTGGTGTGAGGGCACCCTTTGAGGTACTTATACTTTACTTGAGTATTTCCAATTTTCAATACTTTCACTTCTACTCCTCTACATCTCAGAGGCAAATATTGTACTTTTACTCCACTGCATTTATTTGAAAACTTTAGCTACTAGTTACTTTGATTACTTTGAGATTTTGATTATTATTACAAAACATACATTAACCACTTCAGCCCTATATACATTTTGGCCATTTGAAAATAGCTGATGTATAAGCTCACAATGTGTCGCAATGCAATGTATTGTGAGCTTGTAGATCTGCTATTTCCAAAAGATGTGTATACATTTTGAACTTGAGTACTTTCCACTTTGGAACTTTAAGTACAAGTTGATACCGATACTTTGGTACTTTTACTAAAGTAATTGTTTTTAATTCCGGACTTCCGGACCCTAACCCTCTACATTGCAGTATTGATACTTTTACTTAAAGGTGATACACCATGAAATTTCACTTTTCCTATTTTAAAACCTTTTTCTGGGGTCCCACTAGCACCTTCTATCCTCACAAAGTCCCATTTCTGACCGTTGTGTCTTTCTCTGGTTTTGAGAAGGCGAAGGTTAAAAGTATCCCACGGGTTCTCAAAACAAGCTATCCAGATTTGCTGCCGATTGTGACGTCATCTGCCGATTGTGACGTCATCATAAAAATATGGGGGGGGGGGGGTGGCGCAGTTCAGGCCAAAGGTGGTACTGCAGCTGGAATGCTCTGAGAGCCATTCAAAAATGAGAGAGGCTCTCTATTCAGGAGTGGTAATTTAGCCTCAAACCTTTTGAAAAACGTTTTTGGGACATAAACAATATGACATAAATACTTTTTAAATGCATGGTGTATCACCTTTAAGTAAAGAATGTGAGTACTTTTTCAACATCTGCTTATAATACACAGACGGCCTCCTATATATATATAGGCACGTGCGCAGATACCGTTCAGACATCTTGTTATATCTCTCCCCCCCCAAATCACTGTTACTTTTCGGGATTCAAATTCAATAACAGCTAGAGCAGATCTGTTACTTTTTGATGCTTCGGCGTGACTCCGACTACACGCGGAGATAGGAGGTTTCTGGGCAGACGGCGAGGACATGCACACCAGGCTTAATTCAAGACACTTGTGGGCTCTCAACTCAGCGCTCAGCTTTTTGTCCAGAGCCCTGTTCAAGTCATAACTCCATCAACGGTAACCCCAAGAAAAAGCCTGCTGTTTCCAATCATGGGTTACTTAAGCCATTCAGAACGGGTACGCAGTATTTGTGTATTATTATCGTATGCTTTAACTGTTGAAAAATAGCAGATCTACAAGCTCACAGCGCGGCACCGAGTGCCGCGCTGCGAGCTTGTAGATCTGCTATTTTTGAAAAATCGCAAACATTTGAATTTTGACCCGATTCTATAAGTGTCTCCTAAATCCTTCTAAGGTTTTTTTTTGAAAAACCTGTTTCTATGTCAGCAATCTGGCTAGCCATCGTCAAAGAAAAGGTCCTTTTCACTTAACTGGAGCTTAGTTAGTCTGTTCTTGAGAGACTACTATGTCAGTGATTCTCATACTTTTTCATGTGAAGTACCCCCAAAATGATATGTATTTGGCCTCGGACCCCCATCTCAAAATATTTACCGGTAGTTCCAGGGATCCCCCAGAAGCAGAATTTGAGTTATATAAACGTTCACTTTAAAAATACATATCTTTAAAGATTTACACAGATTTTCATGTTTTTCAAAAAGAGCAGATCTACAAGCTCGCTGCGCTGCACTCTGTGCCGCACTGTGAGCTTGTATATCTGCTATTTTTCAATAGTTAAAGCATTCAATAATTCTAGGCCTAAATGGCTTAATACGGGCTCTGAATCCAATGTACTGTACCATGCTATAATGTCCAGTAGCATCAACGTCTTCATCACTCCTTCCCCCCTTCACCGCTGGAGCAGGAGTGCTTCTTTCTCGTGGGTGCACTCACCCCCACGGGTGGGTGATGGGCCCCAGCGAAGTGGGGCCCCCAAATAATTGCCGGAATGCTACGATTTTGATGATACCATAATCATTACCCATTTAGACCTAGAATTATTGAATGCTTTAACCAGTGAAAAATACAAGCTAACAGCGCGGCACCGAGTGCCGCGCTGTGAGCTTGTAGATCTGCTATTTTTGAAAACGTCGTGAAAATGTGTGCAAATCTTTGAATATATGTATTTTCAAAGCGAATGTTTGTAACTCAAATTTTGCTTCTGGGGGGTCCCTGGAACTGAAAAGGTTTGAGAAGCACTGACATAGTAGTCTCTCAAGAACAGACTAACTGATGAGCTCCAGTTGAGTGAAAAGGACCTTTTCTTTGACGATGGCTGGCCAGATTACTGACATAGAAACATGGGTTTTTCAAAAAATCTTAGAAGGATTCAAAAGACACTTATAGCTGCATCGGGTCAAAATTCTAATTTTCAAGATTTTTCAAAAATAGCAGATCTACAAGCTCGCAGCGCGGCACTCGGTGCCGCGCTGTGAGCTTGTATATCTGCTATTTTTCAATAGTTAAAGCATAAAATAATGATACACAATAATGTGTACCCGTTCTGAATGGTTTAATAGGCTATATCAATTCGAGGCTCATTGGCACGAAATACGTTTTGAGAACTATTGATTTAGAAGGCTTTGTACTGTTGATTTGTACTGTAGAATCGGTCCTCATATCTCAACGGGTTAAATTTGGCTACGGACGCCCACATCTGTTTCATTCATTTCTGAAAAGCTCTGTGTCTGTAGATTATATTTTGGTATGATAACCCTTTCTGAGACACAGCTACATTGGTGTTATCAGCCGCTAGAGTTGGTGGTGTCCCAGTAACTTTACTGTACAGGGGGGGAAAAATGCAAAAGAAATATCTGCTTTAAAGGAGTAGTTCACCACTTTTCAACCTGTCTTCATATAATAGGTCCTCACTAATGTTCATGATAAAATATCACAATTTTTTTCTACTCAGTCCAAGTCTCCTAGGAGAGCCGTGGGAAGTTCAGAATCCATCGTCTTGTGACATCATCATTTTCCAAAAAAAAAAAAGAAATTAATCAATATTTTTGAAAAAAATATTTAGATTTTTATTATCATGAGAACAATGGCTTCCACTTTAAAATTGCAACTTTTCAGGAATAGAAAGCCTGCAGTTTCTATAAGCTGTATTGGCAATCGATGGGTTTCTGACCTGCCCACAGCCCTCCTCTGAGAGAAAAAAAATATATATATATATATTTTTGAGTGAGGACCAATTATATGAACATAGGTTGAAAAGTGGTGGAGTGCCCCTTTAAGTAGCATATAGTTTTTCATGATTCTGAATCCATTGCAAGCATGTGTTTTACACAAAAAACATTCCTTGGGTCACAACAAAACTGTGAAAAGTGATGACTCATCATTAAAGCATAGTGCAGGGGTCTTCAACAGGAGGTCCGGGACCCCTAGGGGGTCCTCAGAGTTACTACAGGGGGTCCTCCAAATCTTCCATTTATTTTCATATTAACAACTTGAACCCTAGTGTCCATATTCTGAGAACTGTAGCCAAAAATAGCAGATCTACAAGCTCACAACGCCTCGCAGCGCGAGGCGTTGTGAGCTTGTAGATCGGCTATTTTCGGCAAAGAGGTTTGGTGCAAAGAGGTTTGGTGCAGAGGAGGAAGAAGAGCAAACTAAGTACAGAGTGAAAGGTCAAGTTTATGAAGTATTGACGGTTCAAGTGGTTAAATATCTAAAAACACAAATTGACATGAGTCCAAAATACACTGATGATTGTGCTGTCAAAAGATGAAACACATGGAATCTATGAAAAGGTTGTGGGGGTCCCTGCTTCATCTCTCTCCCAACTAAGGGGTCCTTGGCCTGAAAACGTTGAAGACCCCTGGCATAGTGTATAGTTAAGTAAATGGTACACCGACTTTAGCAACTGATAACACCAATTTAGCTGTGTCTCAGAAAGGGTTATAATCTACAGATACTGTATAGAGCTTTTCAAAAATGCATAGTAACCTTTGCCACCTTACGGATACCGACATCTCGTACATGGCCCATGGATGGACTAAACACCCGAGGAGGACAGAGTGAGAAAAACAGGTTTGTTTTGATGTGTTTTCCAGAGCCACTTGGTCGGACATGGCCGGAGCAAAAATGTAATTGGCTAATGAAAGCAGATAGGATTGTGCTCCATACAACACTTTTAAACCTTGCAGCAGAGCAGGTGTGTGTGTCTGTCTGTGCGTGCGTGCGTGTGTGTGTGTGTGTGTGTGTGTGTGTGTGTGTGTGTGTGTGTGTGTGTGTGTGTGTGTGTGCGTGCGTGCGTGTGTGCCTGTGTGTGTGTGTGTGTGCGTGCGTCTAGGTCATGTTCAGGGAATGGGGCAGAGCATAACATCGTTGTCGGGTGGAGACCTTGTATGTCCAAAACCGTTTGTTTTCTATTTAATCATTTAAAAGAAAATTGTTTAAAATAGTGAAAATGCAAGCACACAACACCTCGCATCGCGAGGCGTTGTGTGCTAGTATCTGCTGTGTGCTTGTAGATCTGCTATTTTCACTAGTTTTGCGCGACAGTCGTGTGAGTGAAATGGGTCATTCTGAATAGTGAGCACTTTGACTTTTGATACTTCAAGATCAAGATTAATTTATTTGGTCCCGAAGGAAATTTGTCTTGGACATGCAGGCTGCTACATAACATACAACAGGACAAGACAGACAGAAAGTAAATTACAACGAATAGTGCACAACACACAGTGCTGACATACAGGTCAAGTGCATACATTACATTACATTACACTATAGAGTCATCACACCCTATTAACGGCCTGAGTTTAGCAGAGTAACGGATATGGGAATGAATGAGTATTTGTATCTGTTCAGATGTCTTTTCTTGTTTTTAACTGGGACTCTATAACGTCTACCCGAGGGTAGCAGTTCGTATTCTGAATACAGAACATGAAGTATATTTTGATGACAATACTTTTGTACTTTTACTAAAGTACATTTTCATTATCAGACGTGCACTTGCAATGGTAGTATTTCTACTTTGAAGTATTGACACTTTCACTTAAGTAAAAAAAAAACTTGATCGTACCACCACGTCTCTCTCTCTCTCTCTCTCTCTCTCTCTCTCTCTCTCTCTTCAAATATATATATATATTTCTCTCTGAAAAGGATCCTTCATCACTAAATAAGCTGACATTGATGAATGGCCCCACAGTGGACTGTCAATCAAAGTCTAATGCAATTAGAAGTCTGTGTGCAAGACCCCCGCTTCAAGAGAAATATTCTGTGTGTAAATAAAATGGAAATGGGCGAGGGGGGGGGGGGGGGGGGGGGGGGCAGATTTGTGTGTGCCTGCGTACGTGCACGTGCATCCGTATTCGTGCGTGCGTGCGTGCGTGGTTTTGTATGCGTTTGAGTCTGCCTGATGTTTGTCTGCAGCCGTGCAAGCACATACACACACACACAATAGCGTAATTCTTTCCCGTAACCAAAAGAAAGAATCCTGGATTTTGGTGACCCGGCCAACTTCTCTATCAGCAGACAAATAGCCTGTCAAACACTTATTGAGCCTGACGACTGATCCTCAGCCCTGCAGGGTATCCTGCCTTGCGTGAGGAAGAAAACTATCTAATAATGGAACAAACAAACAAAAAAAGACTCTGTTTTTTAGCCTGTGCCACAGCGCTCCAATGCTTAAAGGGATCCCTGGCTAATACGACAAATATGCCTTAATACATTATAATTGTCCTCTATGAACAGTGGTTCTCAACCTTTTTTCAGGCCGCAACCCCCAAAATAATCATATTTTAACTGGGGACTGAGTAGCAACAGCTGCAATACCGCTGGGTGACCAAGTGGCGCTGTTGAGCAGCCTTGACTTTAATGGAGCAACAGAAGAATTCATATAGTTAGCACTGCTCAAAGGCAGCATGGCCCACCTTATGCTGTGGGTAAAATGCAATAATAATGTATACAGAGATATAAGGCAGGTGAGCAAATACTGATGGAGCCGGAGGCTGCTGCTTCCATTTCCAGTAGTGCGATTTCAAAATGAAACGTGTGTTGAATCATTAGAAATATACCAATAAAAAAAAAAAATATATATATATATATATATATATATATATATATTTTTTTTTATTATTATTTTTTTTTTTTGAAATGCGCAATTAGATTGGTCCCCTCTCTCTGTGTTCCAACGCTCATGAATAGAGATGGCGATATTATCGTTAATCGTGATGAAAACACTCACAATAATCGTATCATGGAGATTTAATTTATTGTGATATCGTCCTCCGTCATGCACTGGAATCAGTTCACCTTTTATTTGCCGAGCTGCATATCCGGTACCTCTTAAACCCTCTATAATTGGTAAACGGTACTTATAATATACAAACTTTTTCTCACTCTCCATCTTAGCCAAAAAAATTGCCGATCTACAAGCTCACAACGCGTTAATCTTTTGGTAAATCATGTTCCGCCCCTGGATAATGAATTTTTATTATCGCGATATAATATCGTAAATCGCGATTTCTTTTGTCACAATAATCGTGATATGAAATGTTCATATTGTCCAATCCCCTACTCAGGAATGCATCCTCTCTCCCTCTCCCCCTCTCTCTCTCTCTCTCTCTCTCTCTCTCTCTCGCTCGCCCAGGGAGCATTAATTGATTGTGTTGCAGGCTGTTTTACAGAGCCTCAGAGGAGGATAAAGCACTTCTGCTGCCTTTACAAGAGCCTCGGCCTGCGTCCAATCAGTTTACTGTGTGTGGGATGTCAACTATACCCTGATTGTTTGTTTACTCACCGTGTGTGTGTGTGTGTGTGTGTGTGTGTGTGTGTGTGTGTGTGTGTGTGTGTGTGTGTGTGTGTGTGTGTGTGTGTGTGTGTGTGTGTGTGTGTGTGTACAAGCTCACAGCGTGGCACTCGGTGCCGTGCTGTGAGCTTGAAAACTTAGTTACTAGTTACTACCGGTAGTTATATTTTGATTATTACTACAAACCTAACATTTCCAAAGCTCTCCTAAAGCCTCACGTATAGATCTACAAGCTCACAACAGCTGTATCTACAAGCTCACAACAAAGGCACCACAAATGCACGCAACCAGCGTGCAACTATCAGGCTCAAGATGTGACATCCTCACAAGGATGGTGTGTGTGCGCGCGCGCGCGCGGCGCGCGCGTGCGTGCGTGCGTGTGTGTGTGTGCGTGCGCGCGTGCGCCAATGGAGTAGAGGCAGGCACGTGCCACACATAGACATCAAAGGGGGCTTGAGCCCCTGCCCTTTTACCCGTCTGTAAAACGTGCCCTATCCAGACCATGAATGCAGTTTTTAGACTATGGTGAACGAAATGCAAATGCCCTCTTTTAATGCCATATCTGAAGGCAGCATTCAAGAGAATTGCCTTGTCCAAACTCTCCTGAACTTGAATGCAGCATCTCATGTTGAAAGAATTGTCCTCTCTGTGTAGAAATCATGTTGTACGCCACATCTCCAGTATTGCCTTTTAATGCTTAGGTTTAGTGCGGTATCAAATACCGAAGATAGCCGACCTCCAAGCTCACACAACGCGTCGCGGTTGTGTCGCAGCGCGACGCGTTGTGAGCTTGGAGGTCTGCTATTGTCTATACCAAAAGGCCCTTTTTTTTTCTTTTTTTTTCTTTTTTTTTTACAAATGTCCAGCCCTGCCTCTCAAAAATTCTCTGCACGTCCCTGAGTAGAGGAGCAAGTAGTGAATGTGAACTCTTTAAGGATGACTTCAATGTGTGAGAGCAGGGGGGAGGAGAGAGGGAGGGAGAGGGAGGGAGGGGGAGGGAGAGGGGGAGGAGCAGCACAGTAAGGGTGATGTCATTGTCCCAGCGGAGCACAGCTACAGAGTGACTGTTTCAGGTGATGCTGCAGCAAGCTCAGCATAGACTAAAAACAGACGGCGCGTGCGTGTGTGCACGTACGTGTGCGCGCGCACGTGTGCGCACGTGCAAGCAGCGGCGTCAGTTCGGCAAAAGCTAAGGTATGGCAACTAGGGATGGGACGATAAACGATATTATCGTTTGTCGTGATAAAAAAAAAAAACACTCACGATAATGGTATTGTGGAGATTTAATTGATGGTGATATCGTCCCCCGGCACGTACTGGGATCAATTCACCTTTTATTTGCCGAGCTGCATATCCAGTACCACGTAAACCCTCTATAATTGGTAAACGGTACTTATAATATGCGTACTTGATAGTACAGTCTTTTTTTCACTCTCTATCAAATGTCTTTGCCAAAAAATAGCAGATCTACAAGCTCACAACACGTCTTGTAGATCTGCTATTTTTTGGCAAATGTTCCGCCCCAGGATAATGATTGATTGATTATCGCGGTAATATCGTAAATCGCGATTTCTTTCGTCACTATAATCGTGATATGACATTTTCATATTGTCCCATCCCTAACGGCAACATGACTGGTGCGCGCGCAAGACACCAGTCATGTTGCCATTCCTTAGCAACAGGCACGATGGATTGATTTTAAGAAGTACATTCCCCCCCCCCCCTCCCCCCCCCCGTAGCTAAGGTATGGCAGCTGCCATACCTTGCCGTACCCAAAACACGCCTCTGGTGTGTGCTTGCAAGGACGTGTGCAGAACATGGAAATGCTCTATGTGTGTGCATTTCAGTACGTGTGTTCACATTCTTGCTCGCGCGAGAACAGATGCCATACGTGCATCTGTAAGTGCGGAATGCTGGCGTATGTATGTATTGTAATGTATGTACACGCCGCATACATGGTTGGTTTACGTATACAGTGGTATGCAAATTAGTTTTTGTTTGCGTGCGAGTGAATGCACTCACGCGTGAATGTTTGTGGCGTGTGCCTGCCTGTCAAGAGTGTGTGCCGTGTGTGTGCCGTGTGTGTGTGTGTGTGCGTGCGTGCGTGCGTGCGTGCGTGCGTGCGTGCGTGCGTGCGTGCGTGCGTGTGGTGTGCGCGCGCGCGGCGCGCGGATCCAGCCAGCCAGGCAGGCAGGAGTATAGGAGGGGAGGGGAGGGGAGGGGAGAGGAGAGGAGAGGAGAGGAGAGGAGAGGAGAGGAGAGGAGAGGAGAGGAGAGGAGAGGAGAGGAGAGGAGAGGGCGTCTCCAGTGCTCCTCAGTGCAGTAGCACTGTGTCTACCTGGCTTCTAGCATGACGTCATGACGTCATGGTCCCCACAGGACTGCTGTGCCCAGCCTGGCCCAGGCAGGTGATGAAAAAATACATCCAGCAGAGATCGAGGTAACCAGAGAAACAAAGAGAAAGGATGTGCATTCGCACACAACGCCTCGCACTGCTGCTGTTTTCACTACTTTTTTTGCGACGGCCTTGTATGAAGAAGCAGGGCTTTACTTTGCGTAATAGCGTACAAATTTACAACTTGGAGATACGAGGTTTCCACCCGACAACGACGATATACACGCACAAGCGTTTGCATGTCCATGACGTGTGCTGTGCATATGCAGGGGGCTCATGTTTGCATGCATGTGGCCATGTGTTTTGTACATGCAGCTGCACTTACGTGTGCGTGCGCACACACGCTTTCATGCCCCCCCCCCCCCCCCCCCCCCCTCCTCCACCCCACACCCTATAGTCCTATAGTCTCTCTCTCTCTCTCTCTCTGAATGCGAGTGTCAGGGACGTGCTGGCCATTGGGAAAAGCGGGACAACTCCCGAACGGCCGGTTCATTCCCCCATTAGGAAAAAATTAAAAATAAAATGTCGGCCTTCGTTCCATTTTGGGGCTTACAAAGTAAATCGTCACTGTTGGGCAGAAACCTTGTATCTCCAAGTTTCGAATTTGTACATTTTTTCGCAAAGCAAAGCACTGCTTCGGTCATCATGCAAGGCCGTCGCACAAAAGTAGAGTGAAAACAGCAGATCTACAAGCACACAACGCCTCGTGGTGCGAGGCATTGTGTGCTTGTAGATCGGCTGTTTTCACTAGTTTAAATAATTTTTAAAATGATAAATACAAAACAAACGGTTTTCCACCCGACAACGACGAAATAAAACTCATGTAATTGGCCCACTGGCTTGTCACTTTGTCACAAATCTTTGAGTAGCAGTGCTATAGAGAGAGAGAGATCTCTCTCTATAGCGCACAATGTGGGCCTCTCCAACTCTCTTTCCCGGGCTGAATCAGGGGCCCAGCACGTCCCTGGCGAGTGTCTCCATGTAATGCACTCGTTTGAGAGCGAGTCCTCATGTGTTTTTTCCCCCCCCCCTCGATACGTCTTAACCTGGGCTTTTGATGACGTCACCACCTTGACTTGAAGGACATAGCCAGAGTGGCGAGCTAGCTAGGCGGTGGATATATCTACGCCTAAATGCCTGTGCTGTTCTCTTCCTTTGTATTTCATATATTTAATATATTATAATAATTAAATATTGTACATTTTTGGTATCCGTCATTGAAAAAAGGTAGTCAAAGATCATTTTCCGTTGACGAAATCAACACTACGCAAAAAAATTAAATACCAGTAAGACTCCCTAATCGGGAGATAAGCGTCCGTCAGGTCACATACACAAACTTTAGAAGGCAATCGTAGCCAATCAGGAGGGAATATGGGAAATGGGACAGATCCATGTTGATGACATGACTTTAGAGATGCTGTGTACCGCTTCGCGTGATTTTAGGGCAACCAAATGGCCCCTTAAGGTTCCTGTACGGTTCACTGTTCTCTTCCTTTGTATTTCATATACTTAAACGAGCAGATCTTTGGTATCAGTAAGTGAAAAAAGGTAGTCAACGGACATTTACCGTCGACGAAATCAACACTACCCAGAAGCAAAAAAAATGAATAAAAAACTGTTTGAAGCAGAGCGGTGTATTTGAGCAGTTAATTTCTTTCATTTCTATACCTTGTGTGTGTGTGTGTGTGTGTGTGTGTGTGTGTGTGTGTGTGTGTGTGTGTGTGTGTGTGTGTGTGTGTGTGTGTGCGCGTGTGCGTGAAGTCAAATGTACAATATTTGCCTCTGAGATGTAGTGGCGTAGAAGTAGAAATAAAAATAACAAAAACCTTCGCTGCAACGCGTTGTGAGCTTGGAGGTCACCTATTTTCGGTGCTTGATACCACACTGAACCAAGCATGATCAAGTCAATACTGGAGATGTGGCGTAACGGCATGGATTTCTACACAGAGAGGACAATTCTTTCAACATGTTCTCTTGAATGCCACCTTCAAGGTGGGTTGCTCCATATACATTATGTGTTGAAATATAATGTCCATGTGTTTGCTAGACAATCACAGCGTTTAATTCCATAATAATAGATCTTGTACCTGTTTTATACAGATTTCATTTCTTTGTTAAATAGTTACTATATCGATTTTAAATCATTGAATCGTATCGCCATGAATGAACCAATATCGTCCATGTATCGTATCGTCAACCACGTATCGTGATGCGTATCGTATTGCTGTTAACTCATTTCTAGCCGATCCCGAGTATACTCGTGAAAAATACTCAAGTATTTAGAGTGCCGATCCCGAGTGTACTCGCGTAAAATACTGTATATAGAGTAACGCCGGTTCTCCTACCCTAAGCCCGGCGGAAGGTCCTGGCACGATCGGCCTCGCCGATTCATCATCATCACGGATCCACGTGCACAAAATAGTAATCCCATAACATGGAGGCCGAAGGGGAATCTCATCTTTAATGTCCATTTTCTCCAAACAACACTTTTAAAGCCAAGGATGGCATTAGACTCTCGCTACAATAACATAATAACAAAGGCATCGATCGGCCATTTTAGACACGGCATGGGGTGACGACCGCTTCGGTTGAATGACGTCATGACGTCAACCCGGAAGTGTTTACGCAATGGACTTCTGGCCTTCAAAATAAGATACTGGCCGCGTATGGAGCCCTGCGAGAGGCACGCTGGACATTTAACCCGTTCATGTCTGGAGCACTAAATGGGTTAACCGATTTAGTGCCAATCCCGAGAATACTTGTGAAAAGTACTCGAGTACTCGGAGTGCCAATCCCGAGTATACTCGTGAAAAGTAATATATTACTGTAACGGCGGTTATATTACCGGATACAATGGCGGAAGGTCCGGAGCCGAAATCCGTCGCTGATTTCTCATCATCACGGCTCCACGAGCACAAAATAGTCATCCCATAACATTGAGGTGGACAGGGGATCTCATCTTTAATGTCCATTATCTCAAAACTACACTTTAGAAGCGAAGATGGAGGCAGATGCTCGCTTATAAAGCACATGGTGAAAAGCTCCGAGCCGATCCGCCATGACACCACGTAAACAAAGATCGATTCCGGCGCAGGACGCGATGACGTCAGACCGGAAGTGTTTACGCTGTGGACTTCTGGCCTTCAAAATAAGATAACGGGAGTGAATGCAGCCTGAGGGTGGCATCGTGGACTTTATAATCCGTTAAAGTCAGGGGCTTTTAATGTGTTAAAATGTATTGTTACACCTCCATTGTCACTATACTCCAATAGATGTGTGCGTGGAAGACCTGGCCCCATGAAGTGAACGGGAGTGACGCCACTCTCTCCGAACGCACGGCTCTGGGTCTCACCTGGCTCTTGATGATGTCGTCGTCCTGGTGCACCTGGAGGACGTAGCCCGAGTCGCAGGCGATGGTGCAGCGGTCGCCGTTGTAGAAGTCCCGCCCGGGGCTGCTGCACGACAGCTCTGCGTTGCGGATCAGAGGCTCCTGGCAGTCGATGGCCTCGCACGAGTAATGGACACAACTAGAAGAGAGAGAAATGGGGGGGGGGGGGGCAGTGGTGTCAGTTCAGCGAAAGCTAAGGTATGGCAGTGTGACTGGTGTCTTACCCGTCATGTTGCCATACCTTATAGCAGTGGTTCTCAACCTTTTCATGCCGCGACCCCCAAAATAATCATATTTGAACTGGGAACCCACCCCCCCCCCCCCCTGCACCCTGACAAGCCCTAAGAGTTGAGGCATTACACAACCACATATGAGCAGAAGATTGTCATATTTTTGATGTGCAAGAAAGCGGCATGCGTGTGTGCGTTGTGGTTGTGGTTTACCAATGAGGAGAGACATGACATATTGTGTGCAGACTACAATGGCAGAGTCTGGCCAACAAGGCAACTCTAAATTAGCACTGGTTCAAGATAGATAGACAGATAGAGATAGAGATAGAGATAGAGAGAGAAGAAGGCATTTCATGGTCTTGGAACCCCCCGAGGCACAACTCTTTTACAAGTTCCACACAGTCCACAATATAGGGTTCCCTTATGACACATTGCAGGCCAACATGCCTGTGTGTGTGCGTGTGTGTGTGTGTGTGTGTGTGTGTGTGTGTGTGTGTGTGTGTGTGTGTGTGTGTGTGTGTGTGTGTGTGTGTGTGTGTGTGCGTGCGTGCGTGCCTGCGTGCGTGCGTGCGTGCGTGCGTGCGTGCGTGCGTGCGTGCGTGCGTGCGTGCGTGCGTGCGTGCGTGCGTGTGTGTGTGTTTGTGAGGAAGTATTCCATCCACTCATCCATCCATCCATCCATCCATCCATCCATCCATCCATCCATCCATCCATGTGTCTTTCCTGTCTTTACTGGATAGATAGATAGATAGATAGATAGATAGATAGATAGATAGATAGATAGATAGATAGATAGATAGATCATGGATCTGGAAGTGCATTCTAAGCGTGCCATTTGTTGAGCCCAGTGACATCTTTACAAGGGAGAATCCAGGCATCAAGCCTACTGGATCTATCTATAAATTCAATGGAATCTGTGTGTGTGTGTGCGCGTGCCTGCCTGCCTGTCTGTCGTTTACGTTTCTCCAGAAACATTCAACCAATCCGCTGCGCCAAATGGGTACAACGGGTATTGCAGGGGTCTTCAACGTTTTCAGGCCCGAGGACCCCTTAGTTGAGAGAGAGATGAAGCAGGGACCCCCACAACCTGTTCATAGATTCCATATAGTTTCATTGTTTGACAGCACGATCATCAGTGTATTTTGGATTCATGTCAATAAGTGATATTTAACCACTTGAACCGTCAATACTTAATAAACTTGACCTTTCACTCTGTACTTAGTCTGCTCTTTTCCCCCTCTACACCCTCTACACCAAAGCCCTTTGGTGTACCAAAGCTCACAACACCTATATTTGGCTAAAGTTCTCAGAATATGGACGCTAGGGTTCAAGTGGTTAATATAAAAAAGGAGGAAAAAGGTTTCTATCACTTAAAGATTTGGAGGACCCCCTGTAGTAACTCTGAGTACCCCCTAGGGGTCCCGGACCCCCTGTTGAAGACCCCTGGGGTATTGCATATAATTTCTGTCGGGTCCAAAGCCCTTACATTGCAGGATTCAAATAAAAAAATTGAGAGAGGGCGAGATCATTTAGCGACCTACAACCGGGTCGCGACGTGGTCGGTAGTTTTCAGCGACCGGGTCGCTAAATCGACCGACTGGGGCGGTAAAACTACCGACCGGGACGCTAGAACCACCGACCGGGACGCTAAAACCACCGACCGGGACGCTAAAACACCGACCGGGTCGCTAAATCGACCGACCGGGACGCTAAAACCACCGACCGGGACGCTAAAACCACCGACCGGGTCGCTAATTCCACCGACCGGGACGCTAATTCCACCGACCGGGACGCTAATCCAGCGACCGGGTAGGTAAATCCACCGACCGGTGGTCGCTTCCACCGACCACCGGGCTACTAACCCTAACCCTAACCCTAAACCTAACCTCAGTAACCTTACCTCAGTTAGGCTAACCTGCCACGCAACCTCCCGACCGGGTCGCTAAATCACCGACCGGGTCGCTAATTCCACCGACCGGGACGCTAATTCCACCGACCGGGACGCTAATCCAGCGACCGGGTAGGTAAATCCACCGACCGGTGGTCGCTTCCACCGACCACCGGGCTACTAACCCTAACCCTAACCCTAAACCTAACCTCAGTAACCTTACCTCAGTTAGGCTAACCTGCCACGCAACCTCCCGACCGGGTCGCTAAATCACCGACCGCGTCGCTAAATCACCAACCGCGCCGCTAAAGCGAGCGACCGGGTCGCTAAATCGACCGACTGGGGCGCAAAATCTTCCGACCGGGTCACTAGATGTACCAACCGGTCGCTAAATCTACCGACCTAAAACTGCAGGCAGGTCGGTAGATTTAGCGACCGGGTCGGTCGATTTAGCGGCGCGGTCGGTGATTTAGCGACCCGGTCGCTCGATTTAGCGACCCGGTCGCTCGATTTAGCGACCCGGTCGCTGAAAACTACCGACCACGTCGCGACCCGGTTGTAGGTCGCTAAATGATCTCGCTCCTACTGAAAAAATTGCAAAAAGTAGCAGATCTGCAAGTTCAAAACACGGGGGGAGAGGGGGGGGCACCTGTTAGCAGGTTGGGCAGAGGGAGTGTAGGATGAAGGCTCTACGTCCTCCCGGTAGGGCAGGGGTCTTCAAGAGTTACTACAGGGGGGCCGCTGCGAGCTTGTAGATCTGCTATTTTTGAAAAAGTCGTGAAAATGTGTGCAAATCTTTGAATATATGTATTTTCAAAGCGAACGTTTGTAACTCAAATTTTGCTTCTGGGTGGTCCCTGGAACTAGATATTTTGAAATGGGGGTCCGTGGCCAATTAAATATCATTTTGGGGGTCCTTCACATGAAAAGGTTTGAGCACCACTGACATAGTAGTCTCTCAAGAACAGACTAACTGAGCTCCAGTTAAGTGAAAAGGAGCTTTTCTTTGACGATGGCTGGCCAGATTGCTGACATAGAAACATAGTTTTTTCCAAAAATCTTAGAAGGATTCAAAAGACACTTATAGAATAGGGTCAAAATTCTAATTTTCACGATTTTTCAAAAATAGCAGATCTACAAGCACGCAGCGCGGCACTCGGTGCCGCGCTGTGAGCTTGTATATCTGCTATTTTTTAATATTTAAAGCATAAAATATTGCGTCATAATGTGTTCAGGCCTAAATGGGTTAAGCCAGTTTCGATACCTATACTCTTTGAACTTTTACTATGCCGGACTTTCCTTTAACAGTATTTCTACATTGCATTGTATACTTTTGCTTAAGACGTTAAAGATGCAGTGCCATGATTTATTAATTTCCACCCTAAAACTTCAGTCGGTGATCCGGCTGAAGTTGGCCACACCCACAGTGTTGGGTGAATGGTAAAATGGGAGGGGATGATTATATGATGTCATTTAATCACTGTTTTTGGATCGGCACTTTTGACCCACAAGGTGTCAGTCTCCAGGAAGAAATACAAAATACAAAGGGGATACATAATTGCTCATAACATCCACACCAGAGGGTCTAATGAAGTAGTGTCAACCTCATAGACACGTAAAAACCAGAAAAAGAACAAAACTATGGCACCACCTCTTTAAGTAAACAATGCGAGTGCTTTCTCCGCCACTGGAGAACTAACAGCCAGCAGGCGAGCAGGTGGCGAGGCAGACAGGCAGACAGGCAGACACTAGGCAGGCCCAGACAGACAACAGAAGGGGTAGCAGGCAGCAGCATCTCAGAGGTTTTTAGGCTCTTTGAGGACATGGCTGGGGAAAGCCTAGAAGCCTTCTCCTCTCCATGGACAGTTTAGCTTGGAACAAGCTTTCTCTTTGTGGTTCTTGTTTTTTCTTTTTGCCTTGGTCCGCTCTGGGATTTCTGACATAAATTACAATTAACTACCTAGAAAACTATTCTCCTCCCCTGCGGATGGGAACAACAGACAAAAAAAGAAAAAGAAAAAAACTCAAGAAAGAAACGGGCAGAGTAGCAGACAAGAACATGGCACAAACAGATGGATTAGGGTGCAGGAGAGCGGGGAAAACAATAGTGTGTGCAACGCAAGAGAACAACGTAGAATAATACGACATGGGTTAAGCAGAAAAGGAAAATAATACAATGGAACGCAGAGAACGAAAACGTTTTCAGAACTACTACTGATTGTGGAATCGGCCTCAGCCAGCTGGTCTTAATGGGATGATTTAACCAATTAAAGTAGTAGTTTTTTTCTATTGATTGCTCATACCATTAGACTTGAGTTCAATAATATTTCTGTCGCATTCCTAAGACAAAAATGTGATTATTGCGACCATGAGAAATGTCACAGCTTGTCTCCGTGTATGTACACATGTTTACGGTCTATGGGTTTGGTGCTCTGACATCATGCTCTGATGTCACTGTGATGACACATCCGGCACTTCTTGTCCACGTATCCGTGTATCTCTGAAGGTCACGCCTGATACTGTGGTTCCCTTGACACATCGCTGTGACATCACAGGTGATATCACAGGTGACATCACCTAGGTAAAATTCCATATATGGATATTCTCCAGAATCCCTTTTATGCCCATATTATGCCCATATATGAAGATCCCTGTACATCACTGGCCAGATGGCCAAGGCATGGCCCATATCCGTGTGGCTGGTTCAGATAGGGATCTCCATGTATGGGCATAAAAGGGATTGTATGTTGCGATGTCATGGGAACCACACAAACAGATTCCCTTTTATGCCCATACATGGAGATCCCTGAAGTCATCAATATTAAGCCCATCTAACTTCATATGCAGTGGCGGTCTGTCAGGGCTAGCGAAGTATTCTGTGAAGGTCCTACTTGCCTGATAAAGAAATGTATATTTAATAATATATATCTATTTTTCATTCATTTATTTTGCTGCTTTCATTCTCTCTCTCACTCAGTCAGGCTGGACACACTGCTTCCACTAGGGGCGCACGTCTAAAAATGCAATTGGTTTTTTTAACCAATCAGGTGTTTTCTTGTGTTGTCTCCAGGTAAGATATAGAGCCCCTCTGAACCTCCCTTAGAGTGTCTGCTGCCTTTGAAGTGAATGGTCGTTGGGCAATGTATTGTTATTGGCTGGTTCTGAATTTTCCCTCCTGGGCGCATTTTTTCAAATGGGCTCACCTTCTAGAGTGTTCTAAAGATCCCATCTCTGGGAATAAACATTGTCCAATCAGAAAAGAGAACTGCTGATATTCACATATCCCAGCCCTGGGACGAAATATTGTTAGTCCAATGAGAAAAGAGAATTGCTTCCTGATTCACATGGAGTTGTCGTTTGACCTGAGCACTGAGCAGAGCTACATTCTACATTTACTCACAACAATTAACACATAAAGAAACGAAAAATGGCGGAAGGAGGAGAAGAGACAGAATTAGTGGTGGATTTACTGGCAAGGCCGTTTTCAAGGAGACCTTTTCAAGAAAAGCTTGACATTATAACGAAGGGTCGGCCTACACCAGACCTGCCGAGGCTGACCAAGCAAGAGAAAGGATTTGTCCGACATTTCCAGTCTACCAATTATGCACGGTACCCGTGGCTTACTGGATCGGCGCAATTTATTAAATTATATTGCTGGGAATGCATGTTATTTTCAACTGCGCATGGTGCTTGGAGCCACGATGGTTTTGCAAATCTTACCTGCCTAACGAAAGCTGCAGGCAAGCACCAGGGTACTGCAGGCCATCTCCAAGCAACAGTGACCATGAAAAGGTTTGGTCGCGACAGGGTGGACCTACAACTAAATGAACAAGCTCAGCGTTGGCCTCCATGGCAATAGAGAGGGACTTCTTAATGGAATTAAAGCGCAGAGAAGTTGGATTTAACCTGCACGACCGTGTCACTGAACTGTTTCTAAAGAAAGAAAGGAGGATGGATTTTGTCTTTAAATGATGGATGTGAGCTGCCTCCTACGCACTGTATTGCCATTCACCATGGTGAGTTTAATCCATGTTTATATAATTTTGTTGTTTTGCTATGCTGATTCATTCATTGTTTTGTATTTGTTCTTATTGCTGCCAGCCGTGGCCCTGTGTGTGCATGTGTGTGCGAAGCTTGGTTCAATTCAGTTGGCTGGAAATGGGAAATGTGTGTGTCTGGGTCAATTTGGGTAAAAAATAAATTAATGTCAGTCAACTGCGAATCAACTGTCAATTTTCTTTACTCCTAAATTAACTAAACATCCTCCTTTAACGAATTCATCCATGCTTCTTGTTTCAACACATTGTTTATTCATTATATCATATTAATGTTCCGCGTTTTTCCTTGCTCATCCATCCTGCGTTCTGCGCTCAGCTGTGAGTGTGTGTGTGTGTGTGTGTGTGTCAGTGTGTGTGTGTGTGTGTGTGTGTGTGTATGTGTGTGTGTGTGTGTGTGTGTGTGTGTGTGTGTGTGTGTGTGTGTGTGTGTGTGTGTGTGTGTGTGCACTGCAGCGTGTAACTATTCTCAGAAGCTTGGCTGTGATGAGGCCTGTTGAATCATGTGTATATCAACATATATTTTGCGTGCTTTTGTGTTGTAGGCTATGAAAATATGGTTGTGACTGAGTTTATTGTTGTATCGGGCTCTGCTGCTAGTGCAGGCAGCAGCACTCTGTACGGCGCAATATTGGCAGATCGTATGCGAAGGCATGTGCACGTGCGGGCACGTGCGCGTGCATGTGCACGTGCGTGCATATGCGCAGCAGCCATGGCGAAGGCCCGGGTATTGAACCCACGGTCCGCCACTGTTCATATGGGAATGCCATATCTGTGTGGATGGTTCAGACAGTGATCTCCATGTATGGGCACAAAAGGGATGTACCATATACAGTACATGGATCTCCATATATGGGTACCAGGGGTCTCCATATATGGGTAACTGGTCCGATATACATCACTGGCCAGACAAAGATGTTGCCCTGAGGCGTCTTACTAGTAGTACATTTACCCCCATTGATTCCGGATGGGGACCCAAATGCTTGGCCCTGGATGGGGACCCAAATACATGGCACTGGATGGGGAAACCATCAGGGTAAATTTACTATAATAAATATTTTGTCTTAGGAATGTGACAAAAAACAAAAAAATATATTGAACTCAAGTCTCCATAGCATGAGTAATCAATTAGTCCCCCCAGGAATCCGCGATTCCGCGATCACAGAATTTATCGCGGAACTCGCGACCACCCGCGGATTTTGCGGCCATTTGCGGACTTTTCTGGCGGCCGCGGAATAACAGTCGCGAGTGGCAGTAGAGTGGCGGGAGTAGTTATTACTACTATTATAAAACGATGTGTACATGGTATGGCCAGTGGCCACCTCATACAGAGCCTGGGGGAATAGCTTAGCTTCCCTCCTGCTAGTTGCACTGCTGGATGGTCCCACATTCCTGACAGAAACTGTGTCCTGAACTATAGTTCCTCTCTATGCCTGGCAATAACAATGCTAATGCAGAAGAGAATAAATAAATATTTCACCCATACTAGGTAGTAGGTAGGCTATCCTCTAAAATGTGGTTACTATGGGCATGGTTTGGATGACAATATAGTCTTTTAAAAACAATAGCAATTAACAAATAATAGATTTAATATTGGATTTTTATTCTCAAAAATGATTATTCGATTATTCTAACCACTAATTACAATTAATTGTAGCTATTTCATGAAGGGTTTTACTTGTTTGTTAGAGCTATATAATTTTTAGCTTATCTTTTAGGTTATTTTAGGTTGTTTTTTAATGTCCACGGAATCAAGAAATGTTCTCTGCAGAATTCCGCAGAATCAGGATTGTTCTCCGCGGAATCAAGACTTTACTCAGCAACAGAGTTATTTCTGTTTTGTGGTATTGCTATATTCCGTCTCTGGAGACCTCAAATGTCCAAAACTGTTACTTTTCCGGATTCTAAAAAAAAAAAAAAAAAAAAAAAAAAATCTGCAAGCTCAAAACGCGCCACTTCGCGCCCGCGTTGCGAGCTTGCGGATCTGCTACTTCCGGTGCTTTCGTGCGACGCTGTAGTGTGATCGAGTACCTGTTGTAGAGGACGTTAATTCACCAACGGGAAAAAATAAAGTAAAAAAGTTCAAATATGGAGATGAGAGTTTTCTGCCCGACGTACAGCAAGGATTTTGAATGGATTAAAAAAAAAAAAAAAAGAAAGAAAAAAAGAAAGAAAAGCAAATCTGAGTACTTCTCTCTCTCTCTCTCTTTCTCTCCCAGCGCTGCAAGACAAGCGTGGAACATAAAACCCAGTCATGTTAATAGCTCCTGTTGTTACCAGCTGAGGGAAAAGGGGGCCGTAGTGTTTTGCAGATGGTTGTTACGGGAAATGTGTCTGAAATTCAGCCCAGAAGAATGAGACCGAGGGGGGAGCAGAGGAGAGCAGAGGAGAGGAGAGGCACACGAAAGGGAGAGTTTAAAGTAGGAGGTGTTAGGGAGCACTAGTTTCTACAACATTTTTAAGTCTCCCCCCTCAGTGGTGTAAAGTTACTAAGTACATTTACTTAAGTGCTGTACTTACAGTAAGTACAATTTTGAGGTATTTGTACTTTACTCGAGTTATTTCCAATACTTTTACTTCTACTCCACTACATCTTGGATCCAAATGTTGTACTTTTATTCCCCTACATTTTTTTGAAAACTTTAGTTACTACTTACTTTGCAGGTATATAATATTACAGAACATACATTAACAACTAGCCCTACTTATATGTAGGGCGATTTAAAAATAGCCGATCTATACGCAAAATTGTGAGCTTGTAGATCTGCTATTTTCAAAAAAATTACTTTTACTTTTGGTACTTTTAAGTTTTGATGCCAACATTTTCATTGCGACCGTCAGGTCGCAGTTACTATCAAAACCTCCACCGGCTGTCCGTCAGTCAGTCTGTCCGTCACGTACACTCTTTTCCCCTACTCATATTTCCGCCACCGTTGCCCTGATCCAAGCCAAACTTTGCACACACACTCCTTGGCTGCCAAACCACAACCTTCACCCCTCATGTAATCAACATGGATCCGTCCCATTTCCCATATTCCCTCCTGATTGGCTACCATTGCCTTCTAAAGTTTGTGTATGCAATGTGCCGGTTGCTTATCTCCCGATTTAGGGAGTCTTACTGGTAATTTTACTCAAGTAGTAGGGATGGGTATCGTCTGCGATACTTTTAATGGTATCGATTGCATGACGTCGATACTATCGGGTATCGGTTCACGTAAAAACGAACGATACCTCGTTTCGATACTCTGGAACGCACCCCTGGCCGGTCGTATCTGTAACAGTTGGGCTACTGAGAGTTTAATGACTGCTTTAATAGGCTACACTCGTTACTGTGGAAAATAGTCGACAATAGCCTATAATGTTTATTATTATGATGATTATCCAACGTCTATACTCTCCGCTCCGCCACACTGTGTGATCATCATCATCACCTCTGCTCTACCGCAGCAGTGGTAGAGCAGTATAAACTTAAATAAAAAGTATCTAAAATGGTATCGAAAAGGGTATCGTATCGATTCCTAGGTATCGAAAAAGGTATCGTATCGATTCAAAGGTGAACGACACCCATCCCTATCAAGTAGGCTACATTTTGAATTCCAAAATGTCATGGAGATGACCCTCCGCTCTCACCTCTGGCCCGTGGGGTTGTAGATCTCGTTTGCTCTGACAGCCGCTGATGGTGATGGGGTCGAAGGACTGGAAGGAGCGCAGGCCCACGCCGGACACGGCCACCAGGTGCGAGGCGAACGTCACCAGGATGGCCTTGGTGTGGTAGAAGGCCACCGACAGGTCGTGGCTCACGGGGATCACCAGGGGGTTGGTGCGGCAGCTCAGACGGTGGTCCCCTGATCATTGGAATAACAGTGGTGGTGAAAAAAAAGTACTCAAATGGTTTACTTAACTCAGTCGGTGCCATATTAAAGTGGGATGACCTCTTATATTGCCGTTTCGCCAACAAAGGGTTTAAAAAAATAGTGTGCACGCTGGTGCACACATTCGTGCACAGATCATGCACTATGCATGTGCTGCTTTTCACAGCTTTCAAACAAAAAAATCCGCTTGGAAATCCGTTCAGGCATTCAGGAGAAAGGAGCCCTTAGGCCTATGTTTTCTTCAATGTAAACAAACATGGCTGCCATGTTTGAAAGATGGGGGTTGGTATGGGGGTTAAACATGCAATTTCGTGATCGCGATCATGCCTAGTACACTGTTGAGGTCCAAATTTTTTTTTTCAAAAAAAAATGTTTTCAACATTTTTTTTTATTTTTTATTATTTTTAAAAAAAAAGACGTTCAGAAGACGTCTGGCAGGGAGGTCCATAGTGAAAAAGACGTTTTATATTAATAAAAACGTCTTTTTTGGCAGGGAGCAGTTTAACATTGGTCTATGCATATCATTCATGCTGCTCTGAGAGGAGCATTGACAAAATGCCCCCAGAGCAGCAATTTAACAATCGTCGGGCTGTGGGCAAGGGGAAGAGAATGTACGTTAAGTACAATAAATTAATTTGATTGGCTTATTGCGCATTCCCACAACGACATCATCAAAATATTAGCGAATAAAAGAGACTTTTTTTCCCCAAATTTTTAAATGTCAGTGGCAGTTTATTTAAGTAGAGTGCCTCCTTAGTGTCCATCAAATAACACAGTGGTTCTCAAAATGTGGGTCGGCGGGACACCCAGGGGGGGTCCCCAACTGATTTTGGGGGGGGTTCCCAGATGATTAACTCAATGTGCAACATTGTTTTCTCACTCAACAGTAAACAAACCAACATTAAGTTTAAGTGTATAGAGGGTTTATGCACATTTCTAAACAGACAATTTAAGGATTTTTTAATACCTCTAAAATAGTGCTCGTCATGGTGGGGGGGGGGGGGGTCCGCAGTTCAGATATGATTATTTTGCGGCGTCACAGCCTGAAAAGGTTGAGAACCACTGAAGCAACACACGGCGCTCACCTAGGCTGTGGATACCCTCCTTGGTGTCCACCAGCTGGACAGTGATGTTGCACTGGGTCTGGTCTATGTAGCCTGTTCCATCTGCCGCCAGGTGGATGATCACCGCTGCAGCCACCATGGGGTGAGAGAACTGGGCCTGGAGACGGAGGGAGGGAGGGAGGGAGGGAGGATGTATTTATGGATTTCTCCGTAGAAGTGGCGCGTTTTGAGCTTGCAGATTTTTTTTTATTTTTTATATATTTTGAATGAAAAGTAACAGTTTTGGACATTTGAGGTCTCCAGAGACGGAATATAGCAATACCACGAAACAGAAATAACTCTGTTGCTGAGTAAAAGTTGTGTATTCGAAAGTCTAAAAGTATTCGACTCTAAATAACTAAAATGCCGTAGTAAAAGTACTCGTATTTTCAGAATTCGTAAAAAAAAGGTATTACAGTGGTTGTACCTTGAAAGTGCTGGTCGTGGCACTGATGTGGTACCACCATGGCAGCCAAATCAGTTGAGGCACCACATTGTTACATGCCACAACCACTAGGTGGGGTTAGAGAGCAACTAATGCCCAGACAAAGGCATATGAGACAGGTTTGTTGCTTAACTGGCTCAAAATATCGTCGTTGTCGGGTGGAAACCTTGTATGTCCAAAACCGTTCGTTTTGCATTTATCATTTTAAAAATGATTTAAACTAGTGAAAACAGCCGATCTACAAGCACACAACGCCTCGCGGTGCGAGGCGTTGTGTGCTTGTAGATCTGCTGTTTTCACTACCTGTGTGCGAAGGCCTTGTATGACGAAGCAGGGCTTTACTTTGCGAAAAAAACATACACATGTGAAACTTGGGGGTTAGAGGTTTCTGCCCGACAGTGACGATATGTTGTTCCAGGGACCCCCCAGAAGCAAAGATTTGAGTTACGGAAGTTCACTTTGAAAATGTATGTATTCAAAGATTTGCACAGAAATAGCAGATTTACAGTATGAGCTCATAGCGCGGCACTCTATGATGCTATGACGCATTGCGAGCTTGTAGATCGCTATTTTCAAATGGTCGAAATGTAAAGTACTGTACATAGGGCGGGTTAATGTATGTTTTGTTGTAATAATCAAAATCTACAAAGTAGTTTTCAAATAATTGTAGCAGAGTTAAAGTACAATATTTGCCTCTGAGATGTAGCGGAGTAGACGTAAAAGTACTTAAAAGTACTGAAATACTCCAGCAAAGTAGAAATACCTAGAAATTGTACTCACTGTAAGTTACTTTACAACACTGGCTAAGGAGCTCACTATGCATCATTCAGAGTGCAAAGAGTTTGAGCCGACTCTGGCGTGTACTGTAACACCGTTCAATCATGATTCTCTGTATTCCAGGATTCCCAGGATTCCTGTCTAAGAATATCGTCTCTGTCGGGTGGAAACCTCATATGTCCAAAAACGGGTTACTTTTTTCAGGACTCACTCAACCCATTTAGGCCTAGAATTATTTAACGCTTTAATTATTGAAAAATACTAGATATTCAAGCTCACTGCGAGCTTGTAGATCTGCTATTTTTGACGGGGAAAAAAAGCCAACATTTGTAACTCAAATATTTGCTATTGGGTGGTACCTGGAACAACATGTTTTGGAATGGGAATCCGCGGTCAAATACATGTCATTTTGGGGGTCCCCTTCTTGACATGAAAAAGTGTGAGAACCACTGATTTAGAAGAAGGAATTTGGAAGACATTTATAGAATCGGGTCAAAAATATTCAAAGACTTGTTCACGATGTTTCAAAAACAGCAGATCTACAAGATCACAGCGCGTCACTCGGTGCCACGCTGTGAGCTTGTGTATCTGTAGTAGGCTGCTAATGTACGAAGACAACACGAAAGAAATGAAGAACATCATGGAGATAGGAGGTTTTATGTCCAAGAAACAGTGTTGCGTACCAATGCAATCAAAGCCATATTATATTTCAAGGCAGCGTTTCCTGTAAGCGGTGCGTGGGGTCGCTCGGCGCGCTGCACAGAACACATCGTTGCTGTCGGGCAGAAAACCTCTTATCTCCGTAATTTAACATTTTATGTTTTATAATTATTATTATTATTATTTTGTAAATCAACAGCCTACTGCAAGGGTCTTCAACAGGGGGTCCGGGACCCCTAGGGGGTCCTCAGAGTTACTACAGGGGGTCCTCCAAATCTTTGTGTGATAGATTAACCACTTGAACCATATTCAACCTTATTCTGAGAACTTTAGACAAAAATAGCCGATCTACAAGCTCACAACGCCTCGCACTGCGAGGCGGTGTGAGCTTGTAGATCGGCTATTTTTAGCAAAGAGCTTTGGTGTAGAGGGGAAAAAGAGCAGACTATGTACAAAGAGAAAGGTCATGTTTATTAAGTCTTGATGGTTCAAGTGGTTAAATATCTGAAAACACAAATTAACGTGAATCCAAAATACACTGATGATTGTGCTGTCAAACGATGAAACTATATGGAATCTATGAGGTTGTGGGGGTCCCTGCTTCATCTCTCTCTCAACTAAGGGGTCCTTGGCCTGAAAACGTTGCCTTAAATTATTGTATTTTATGCATATTGTCCCCAACTGAATCCTTTTAGCAAATTAATCTGATGCCAGTCCGTCTACATTTGGCAGGTGTTATAATTTAGACAAGTGTTTTATTGTTATACATCCATCAATGTATTAACCCTTTCAACGTGGCATCCCCATTTTGGGTATGTCATTATAGCGGAACATTTTCTCTTATTCTATAGGGCGGCGGTTCTCAACCAGTGGTCCGGGGACCACCAGTGGTCCTTGAGGGGGTTCCAGGTGGTCCGACGGATAAACGATGAAGAGTTGGTAACCAAATGGACGCGTATAGATTTTGTTAAACATTATCAACGTTTGCCTATTATAATCTCTCCTATTGGTCCCAAAATCATAAAACAGCATTTGGAATTGGGGACTAAATCGTATCCAACGATAATGAAATATTGTTATCGTTTTGGGTCTGGGAGGCTCTCGTCAAACGGTGGTCCGTGGCTCAAATGCAGAATAAATAATAGCCCTTGATATGAAAAGGGTTGAAAACCACTTTTTTTTTTTTTTTAAAGATTCGTTTTTTGAGAAGCGCCGCTTTTAAGTGGTTAAACTTCTTCACGGATACAGCAAATCACATTTTCAACAGCTACCCACAAAAGGTTAGAGGGCTGACTGTAACCGCTAAATCAAGTTGTAAACTTTTCTCTAAATCATGTCTTGGCGAGCCAGAGGTAGATTAATATGAGCCATTTCAAGAAGGCCAAAGAAATAAAAATCAACAATATTTGGTTATGTAGCTAAAGAAACAGGAGGCAGAAACACATGTGGGTAATGAATTATCTTAAGAGCAAAGAGTCGATGTGGCTTCTATTCCCTGAGACACGCATGCGGGTATTTCGGGGCCTGGCCCGCAGGGCTACTAGGGCCCAAGGTGGAGGGACCTTAACTATTGAAAAATAGCAGATATACAAGCTCACAGCACGGCACCGAGGGCTGTGCTGCGAGCTTGTAGATGTGCTATTTTTTGAAAAGTCGTGAAAATGTGTGCAAATATTTGAATATATGTATTTTTTAAGTGGATATTTGTAACTCAAATGTTGCTTCTAGGAGAGGGTCTCTGGAACTAAATATTTTGAGATGGGGGTCCGTGGCCAAATACATATCATTTTGGGGGTCCTTCTCATGAAAAAGGTTTGAGCACCACTGACATAATAAACATAGGTTTTTCTAAAAACCTTAGAAGGATTTGAAATATTCAAAGACTTGCACACATTTTCACGATTTTTCAAAAATAGCAGATCTACAAGCTCGAGCTTATATATCTGCTATTTTTCAATAGTTAAAGCACAACATAATGCGTAATAATGCGTTCCCAGTCT
>NC_137822.1:13977514-13992514 GCF_963921795.1 Nannobrachium achirus
GATTTTTCAATAGTTAAAGCACAACATAATGCGTAATAATGCGTTCCCAGTCTAAATGGGTTAAAAACCTCCTCTCCCTAAGAAGAACATTCATGGGGAGCCCGCACTGCCCCGCAGTGAATCCTTGTATCCGGGACCCAGAATTTTTCGCGACACCCGTGTTGGCTCGAATCCGCCATTGCTTCTCCGGGTGTACAACGCACAGCTTTATCCATAGGAATTGCATTAGGGAACGTACACTTTGTTACATTTTATGGGTTAATTTCGTCAGCGCAACAGATGGTGACGTATAGTGCAGGTAATTGCAACAGCAAACCGATCTAGTGAAGAGTGAAAATGGGCCCGCCAAATATTCTAAGCGTTCCGCGAGTCTGCCAATAATATATTCTTTAAGCCGGGCCAAACAAGGGAATCAAGTGACGTTGATCCCCTTCCCCTATTGGCTCATACTAGGACATGACGTATGTGTAGTCAGAATACTGCAGTACCAACTGAACCTGAAGTACTAGTAAGATGCCTCAGGGCAATTCTTGGCCATGTGGCCAGTGATGTACATCGGACCAGTTACCCATATATGGAGACTCCTGGTACCCATATTATGGAGATCCATGTACTGTATATGGAGATATGCTGTGAGACCCCACGCATGCTTAATCAGTTATTCGTTATGTGAAAGTTCCATGACGTCTATGACATCTGACATCATAACCATTTTATGCCCATACATGGAGATCCCGGGTTATAGAACCAGCCACACAGATATGGGCTGTCTTGGCCATCTGTCTTGGCCATATATGGAATCTGTTAGTGTGGTATGTGGCCGATGTGGCCTCCATGTATGGGCATTCCCATGTGAAGTCCTGTTAGATATGGGCTTAATATTGATGATGTCAGGGAGCTCCATATATGGGCATAAAAGGGATTCTGTTACACTGAAGCCAGAGCATGATGTCAGAGCAGCAAACCCATTCTTTTAAGAGTGGTTCCCCTGACACCACAGTGACATCAGAACATGATGTCAGAGTGACAATATAGAACCACAGTGTCAGGCGTTATAGACAGAGATACATACATACGGACAAGCTGTGACCGTTCACATACCAATTAACCCATTTAGAACGGGTAGGCCTACACATTATTGTGTATCATTATTTTATGCTTTAACTAGCATTAAGACCCGATTCTGTAAGTGTCTTTTGAATCCTTCTAAGGTTTTTTGAAAAACCTATTTTTCTATGTCAGCAATCTGGCCAGCCATCGTCAAAGAAAAGGTCCTTTTCACTTAAATGGAGCTCAGTTAGTCTGTTCTTGAGAGACTACTATGTCAGTGGTTCTCAAACCTTTTCATGTGAAGGACCCCCAAAATGATATTTATTTGGCCACGGACCCCCATCTCAAAATATCTAGTTCCAGGGACCCCCCAGAAGCAAAATTTGAGTTACAAACGTTCGCTTTGAAAATACATATATTCAAAGATTTGCACACATTTTCACGACTTTTTCAAAAATAGCATCTATCTGCTATTTTTCACTGGTTAAAGCATTCAATAATCCTAACCCTAAATGAGTTAATTTGGCCTCAGTGTTTTCATCTTACCTTGAGCCAGTAATGGGGGTACCCCCAGGACGACTCGTGGGCCTCCCGGCAGGGGAACCACGCATACTGCGACACCCCGTCAGAAAGATCAAACACTTTGGACTGACATGTCTGGGAAGAGAGAGAAAGAGAGAGAGAAAGGGAAAAAAGAACAGAAGAGATGAGTCCATTTCACATGCTTATCAGCAATGCTTTATCACAACCCTCTCTTTTCATTTTGGCTCCAAAGATACCGTAAACTGGTTTTGTGTTTACTCGAAGGGTTTTTGTAACCAAACATGGGAATAAGTCTGAAGAAGAAAAGTCAGGTCAAGGCCTGTGAACGAACGTGTGTTCTCGCTTCATGAAAAGTGAAAAAGTAGCTTGTTTTTGTTTTGTGTCCAATAAAAAATTAGTAAAAAAAAAAAAAAAAAAAGTAAATTGGTCTTTGAAGGAATTTCAGTCACTAAAAAAATGCACTTGTTTCTGATGCTATCATCTGCTGGCTGGCTGCCAGGCAGGACCATTCCTGCCTGTTGTTACACTGTGTGAGGAAGTTGCTCTTGGTACAGCTCTCTCTCTCTCTCACACGCACGCACACACACATCCAGAGCAACTATAAGGCCAAATTATACTTGTTTTCATTCACCTGCCGCATGTCCAGGCAGACATCCTGGTGTCTCTCTGTCTTTCATGACTGTGCATACTAGCCTACTCCATGCGTGTAATATAGTATACAGTGACTGTGCATGAAGTGAGGAAACATGGACACTGTGTTTGAAGAGAGGTTGTGTGAGGACTTCTATTGCCACACCACATCTTTATGACTTTGTTGCTTTGTTGCGTCAGGCAGGAACCTCTTATCTCCACATTTTTACATTTTGTGTTTTTTGATGTTGTTTGTTTTGTAAATTAATGTCCCTATTTCACGCTACAGCATCACACCTCGCGAGCGAGCGACACAATGCAAAATACTGTCCGCATTTAGAGCGTCGGTCATTGCATTGCGACGTAGCCTGAACCAATCAAATAAATAAATAATAATATAAAGTCAGGGTTCGAGTTATGTGGGGGCCAATGGGGGCTTAGCCCCCATAGTTAAAGTCTGGGACCCCATAGTCAACAACCCCTGTGGGGTCTCTTTTTTTTCTCGTTTTTTTTTTTTTTTCATGTTCCATTGGAAGAATTTATATTATTTATGTTAACTAGATATACTAAATAAACATGTTAGGCAGTAAGACTGAACAATGACATCACACCGTTGACAATGTTTTTTTTAGTAAATAAATATGAACCCGACCCGCCTTGTTTTGAGAAAGAAAAATACCCATTTTAGCCGACTTTATGCTACCAGAACGGGAACTTTTGGCTGGATGGCTCAGAGCTCAGATGGAGGAATTGGGAATATACTGGAGGCTGAGCAATAATGGTGAGTTAATATGAACAGAAAAGACTGCCTGGAGTTGTCAACATAGCCAATGTGAAGCCCCAAAGACACCCGAATTAATATTGTGAAAGGAAAAATATGATTTAATATAGGAAAATACCCGTTTTAGCCGACTTTATACCCGAAAAATACCCGATTTAATATGATTTAATATAGGAAAATACCCGTTTTAGCCGAGTATAACTCGAACACTGTATAAAGTGTTTGGGGGCGGGACATGTCGCTGCGAAACCTCGCTCAAATAGAGGCTCCGCGAGCGAAAACAGGAGGGGTGGACGATGTCGCAGTATGTCGCGTTGTCACTCGTGGTAGGTCAGGACGTCCTCATTGAAACACATGTATTTTAACGAGATTTCATCGATTGTGTCGCGTCACTCGCGTCGCATCGCGGGCAGTGCGGATGAGCTGTCGCGCGCCAGCATCAAAAGTGCGAGCTCGGAGTGTGGCGCGAACTGGACGATCTGTTACTCTTGATGCTTTTGAATTTGAATCCTGAAAAGTAACAGTTTTGGACGTTTAAAACGACTTGTTTAAAAGCCTATGAAGACCAACCCAGTGTGTCTCAGGAAGAAATGGGTTTGTTAGTTTACTGTGGGACGAGATGAAAGTGTGTGTGTGCACTGCAGGCAGATCGTGGCAGGCATCCTTCAAAAATGCACGTGTGGGAACTAAGTGCGAGAAGTCCGCAGATCGACACAGCTACAGTCCGCTCGCTGTTCACAGCCCCGCATGTTTCTATGTCAGTGGTTCTCAAACTTTTTCATGTCATGTACCCCCTAGAATTATATGTATTTGGCTACGGACCATCATCTCAAAATATGTTGTTCCAGGGACACTGAGAAAGAAGGGTTTGAGTTACAAATATATACAGTACATTCAAAGATTTGCACAAAAAATAAATAAATAAATAAATGACGATTTAGTTGTGCCAAAGCAGATGGTTATGGGTGACTGTTGAACACACACACTGAATTCCTTCAGCATCTGCAACCAAGTCCAACCCGCTGGAACCTGCTGTTTTTTTGTGTGATGGACAAACTGTTCTCACATTTGACACTCTCTGACAAAGGAGTATTTATTATTGGACCATTCGGGACAAATCGTTCTGTTCTGATTTTCTATCTCTACTATTCTGAGGATCAATCATTTTGTTCCCCATTGATCCATGATTCTTCTACCTGCACCTGGAGGTCATTTGGGACTGTGTCGGTGATCGGTTCAATTATTATTGTGATGTATCCATTGGAATTGATCTAAGTGCCTGATCTTTTCAAAATACCATAAAACCACAAGCGATTGTTTGAAGGTTGTCCATGAAAGACAGTTTGAGAGTTCAGTTAGTTATACTGATCATTTAAACCACATTTTAGTTCATCATTATTCTCTGTCATTTCTCTGTTCCATCTTGGAGCGTCAGTTACAGATGGATCATCTCCATGACGTTGGCGATTTACGACGTGGCAAAAGTCGTAGAACTATACGATGTCTTCAAGCTTGTGGACCTGCTTGTGTGTGACGTTTGTGGTGGGATCAAGTAGGGCGTTGATTGAGCAGGGCCCGAAAAACACAAAAAAAAAGTTTAAATAAGGCTGTATGCTAGGGCATTCACGAATAGTGATTTTTAGTATTCGAATTAGTCGACCTCAAAGTATTCGAATAGTCGAATAATCGACAGGACTGGCCAAACTGTCCAATATTAAGTAAGCAAGAGGCAAACATTGTGAAAATAGCCGATCTACATGCTCACAACGCCGTTGTGAGCATGTAGATCTGCTATTTTCACAATTTTTATCTGCGGAACCGAGTCACATTAAATGTAATATCTACAATTCCAAGTGCTTGTCAGGGTGGGGGTCCCCAGTTCAAATATGTTTATTTTGGGGGTCACGGCCTAAAAAGGCTTGAGAAACCCTGGTATAGAGCACTAACAAATTCATCCACCAGGGGCATTGACAACTCATTCTTATGACTTCCTATCAAGCCAAGCTTTATAAACTATGTATATTTTTTAAAGAGAAAATACAAATAATTAAAATAAGCGAATATTCGACTTCGGTGAACAGCGTCGAATAGTGACTTTGATATTCTAATGTTCTAATATTCTAATATTTGGTGAATGCCCTACTGTATGCCTGTATAGCCTGACAGTAACTATATTATATCAACTGCTTCAACCCCAGCGTCCATAATATTCTGCGGGGAACATTAGCCAAAAAGTTGCTCACAACAACGTGTCGGTTTTGGTGTCAGACAAAAAGACAGACAAAAGCGGTACAGAACGTGCAGACGCCAGACGGAGACGACTGAACTCGGGTCCAATTTACCAAGTTTAGGAGGCTTTAAGTGGATTACAAGCTGGTATTTTAGCTTTGTGTGCACATTATGAGCCGTTTGAACCAGTAAGATGTGTCATTGATTGATTCAGGAACAAAGTGTGACCATTCATCAGTTCAATAAGGTCTTTCTAAACGTTTCCAAAATAACGGAAATGAGGAACAATTCCTTATTTCAAGGGACAGTTGGCGACCCTATCTCTCTCTCTCACACACACACACACACACACACACACACACACACACACACACACACACACACACACACACACACACACACACACACACACACACACACACACACACACACACACACACACACACACACACACACACACACACACTATGGACCCCACGCAGGATTAGCCCATTTCGGCCTGAGGGCGATTCAAAAAACGGCTAGGTTTTCCAAAAAACTTAAAATATTTATTTAAAATATATATATATATATATATATATATATTGCTATATACTGTACTGTTCATCACTGGTTCCCAAACACTCGGTCGGGATCCTATCGAGTCCCTTCATTTTTTTGTTTCCTACATTTAAAAATAATAACATTTAAAAACATTTTCCTAAAAAAAAAACTAAGATTTTAGGAATAAAAGAAAAATGCAATGATTTTTCAAAGTAATTTTATTAACAAATAAAAGACAAATCTAAGAAATGTAATAAATTAGAAGCTCACAAGCTCACAAAGAAGCTGACAAGCTCACACCGCGACGCTTCATGTCGCGTTGTGAGCTTGTAGAGCTGCTGTTTTCACTAGTTTGGGTCCTGGCGGCAAACGTCAAATTTCACTTTTGGGTCTCGAACCTGAAAAAGTTTTGGGGACCACTGCTGTACGATAAATACATGTGTGCCGGTTTCTTTCCCTGTTTTGCCTTTCTAATTTTTATGGAGAATAGAGCATAATTTTTGCAGAAACCACTGCATTACCAAAAAGGTAAGCAGAATCCACCTTCATAGGTAGAGTTTTTAAAGTCAGAAGTCAGAGGTCATAAAAATAGCAAAAAAAAAAAAAAAATAGCTGATCTACAAGCTCAATGTTTTTCCAATCCCTGAAAATCTGCCAATGGCATGACGTGTGACGTTTTGAAATGGCACATCTGTAGATCACATCTGAAACCTCGTATCTCCAAGTTTCAAATGTGTACGTCTTTTGGTAAAGTAAAGCCCCGCTTCATCATATAAGACTGTTGCACAAAACACATATAAGACTGTTGCACAAAACACAACGCCTCGCGATGCGAGGCGTTGTGTGCTTGTAGATCTGCTGTTTTCACTAGTTTACTACATTTTATAGATGATAAACACAAAACGAACTGTTTTTGGACATACAAGGTTTCCACCCAACAACGACGCGAATACATAGCAGTCTTGAAAGGTAAAAAAAAAAAAAAAACATAAACAAAAGGGGGTTAATTCCTTCCCGTCCCAGATGGGTTAGAGCGGGTCCACAGAGGACTGAAATGTACCAGTGCTGTCTTTGTGGAGCAGAACACAATGTTCTCCCCACTAACACACCATGGAATAGAGAGGAGAGCCAGCTCAACCTGCTCCGCTCTGGGGGGGGGGAGAACTGGCCCTCCTCACTAAATAATCTGACTGTGTGTGTGTGTGTGTGTGTGTGTGTGTGTGTGTGTGTGTGTGTGTGTGTGTGTGTGTGTGTGTGTGTGTGTGTGTGTGTGTGTGTGTGTGTGTGCGCAGGGGCGTCACAAGGGGGGAACAAGTGGGACTGAGTTACTAGGGCCCAAGGTTAATTATTTTATACTTTAGCTGTTGAAAAATAGCAGGTATACAAGCTCGCAGCGCGGCACTCGTGAGCTTAGCCGCGCTGTGAGCTTATAGATGAACTTGTAGATGAGCTTGCAGATGAACTTGTAGATAGAATTCAAAATGTACAATGTACTTGAGTAAAAGTACAAAGTATTCGCATCAAAATGTACTTAACACACGGGTGACTAACAGGTCATTTTGACCGATTTTGAGATCGCAAAGTGCAATAACTCTCCCCGTGAAGGTCTCAGAAATTTCCCCTTCCATGACTTTTCCTAAATACTCAAGACATAGTATATTCTAGTTTTTTTTTTTTTTCCCTTCTGAAACGTTTCCCAAGTATGAAATAATATACCATTATACCACTCTGACTGTTAGTTATCGGTCATAAAGACAGGTCTCACCCATTCCTCCCCCTCCCAGAACCAAGGAGAGAATTTCTCACCTTTTGCACTCCCCATTTGTATTCAAAATAGTTCAAATAGGTCAAAAGTATTCAAACGTACGTATCTTTTAGTGTCCAGAACCCCCCCCTCTCCCCTCCCGGCGGGGGCGAGAGACCCTGAAGAACCCCCCCCCCCCCCCTCCCTTAATTATACATAGACAGGCAGCAGAGGGGATAACAGTTTAGCCCTCTCACGCTGCAAGTAATCGGCCACATATGACACGCGCGCACGCACGCACGCACGCACGCACGCACACACACAGACACACACACACACACACACACACACACACACACACACACACACACACACACACACACACACACACACACACACACACACACACACACACACACACACACACACACACACACACACACACACACACACACTTCTCTCCATGACTTTTGGCTGTGAAACAAATGCTTGGGCATGGAGCCCATCGCTACTCTAGCCTTCAGGTAAGTAACAGTTTAAAGGAGGGTGGAGAGAGAGAGAGAGAGAGAGATATTCTAGTAAAACAAGGAAACAATCACAGACAGTTTTTGTCCCAGATCCCAGAAAAGCAAGAGTAAAGTTGGTGCGTGCTTGCGTGCGTGCGCGCGCGCACACACACACACACACACACACACACACACACACACACACACACACACACACACACACACACACACACACACACACACACACACACACACACACACACACACACACACACACACACACACACACACACACACACACACACACACACTGACCCCCTCCCTCTCCCACCCACCACACACACATACAGACACATGTAGTAGCCTATGCATGTGTGCACACACACACACACACACACACACACACACACACACACACACCTACACACACACACACACACACACACACACACACACACACACACACACACACACACACACACACACACACACACACACACAGTAGCAGAGCTGTAGCACTCTCCAGGCTAGAGGAAGGACACGTCCCCCCCCCCCCCCCCCCCCCCGCTCCAGACCACATGGCCCTCAGCAGCACACAGTGACATAAGCGTGTGGTAACATTCAAAAAGAAAGAGAAACCTCTGGAATGATGGCATTCCTTCTACTCTTTCACTCCTCTCTGGAAGCCATATGGAAACCTCGTTTGCAAGAATGAGCCTTTTTTGGATGTTTTAATCCACATTTATTTATGTATTTATTTCGCTATTGATTGATATTGTTGTCGCTGGTCTCGCTGATATTGTCGGGCGAAAACAATCATTGGAAGGCTTGTCCGAGGAAGACTTAAGAGATATTCTAACTTTTTGTTGTTGTTGTTGTTGTTATTGTTGTTAAATTAGCGGGCCTATTTGATCTTATACTACGGCGTCCAGTGGTGGAAAAAGTACTCAAATGTTTTACTTAAGTAAAAGTAACAATACTCCAATGCAGAAATACTCGGACTAGTAAAAGTCTGGAATTCAAAATTTACTTGAGTAAATGTTCAAAAGTATTGGCATCAAAACGTACTTAAAGTACCAAAAGTAAAAGTACAAAATGTTTGAAAATAGCAGATCTACAAGCTCACAACGCGTCGCATCAAATTGCCTAGGTGTAAAAAGTGGATTAATTTATTTAAGTTTTAGAATGTAATCGTTTATGTCTGCTAGTAACCAAAGTAACTAGTAACTAAAGTTTTCAACGTAGACAAAAAGTACAATATTTGGATCCGAGATGTAGTGGAGTAAAAGTAAAAGTATTGGAAATTGGAAATACTCAAGTAAGGTATAAAATAACTCAAAACTGTACTTAAGTACAGTACTTAAAAATACGTAAAAATATACTTAGTTACTTTACACCACTGACGGCGTCACACAAAAGCGCGAAGCGAGACGTGTCTCGAAGTTGTAGATCTGCTATCAGTCTTGTACACAATGAGGTTTCCACCAAGACAGAGACCATATCTTGGAGCTGCTCGCACGCGTAGATTGTGTTGTGGGTTTGCAGCTCTCTCTGGGGGCGGGGCACTGTGTTAACACACGCATGACTGAACAGGTCATTTTGACCTATTTTGAGATTTAGAAGTTGAACAATTCTGCCAGGAAACACTCAAAAATATTTATTTCATATTTACAAAATGTCTCAGATGGTAGAGAGAAACCAAGACTTGGCTTGGATGTTAAGGAAAAGTCATGAAAGGGCAACACTTCTGAGAGTTTCCTGAGCAAACGCATTCCACCTCTAAATCTCTAAATCAGGCTCAGTCATGCGAGTGTTTTAAGAGGGATACTTGATGTTGTCTGAGTTCCACTTGCGTCCATAAGGCTTCACACCTTTAGGAGCTCTGACCCCTCCATATTTTAATATATTGTCGCTGTGGGGCAGAAACCTCGTATCTCCGTAACGCCTGAAAATAGTCCTTAAAAGTCCTTAAATTGTCACTTTAGACATAGTCTGGGATCACTTCACTTTTCGGGCTTGTAACCGGTCTGGAGCGGAAACCACAAAACGTCATGTTGTAGTACTCAAAGGACTACAATTTGCCGGAAAGATCAAACCGGATTCACAAGATATACACAAGATATTCCCCTGCACTCAAGGACATACTTTTAGGGCCTACCTAATAAACTCCTTGATGCGGAGTAGTTTTGCTTTTGAAAAAATCGTTTGGTATATGCATCTTTTAGTCCAACTGTTAGCGATTGGCAAGACTACACTAGGCTACTCGAGCAGATGCAAAGCAGATGACGTAGCTGTTATTGGTGTTATGTGGCTGGCTAGTGGCTAGTCTGTTGCTTGCTACTTGCTAACCAAAGAAACAGGCAGAATAGGAGCGCTACAAACTAGTAATCAAACACAACAAAACATGTCTGCTACTGATGTTTTATAGCAAGATCAATACGATCTCATCATGTTACCGCGGCGGGCGACGCGATGTTTATGTTTGAGAATGTGCGATACGGTCCGGCAGCGGCGCTGGGTTACTTGGAATCGCACATGAGTTCTGGGAAAACCCCACCCACGCTGCTCACAAGCGACCAATGTCATCGAGTTGAAGCGACACTGATTTGCCGTTCCAAAAGTACCACAGGTTGAGAACCACTAGACCAGGGGTTCCCAAACCTTTTTGTCTCAGGGCACCCCATAAATATTTTTTTTAATCCGAGGCACCCCTACATCCCAGCACCTTATATTTAGAGCATATCGTCGTTGTCGGGTAGAAACCTTGTATGTCCAAAACCGTTGAAAACAGCAGATCTACAAGCACACAGTGCTTGTAGATCGTCTGTTTTCACTAGTTTTGTGCGACAGTCTTGTATGATGAAGCAGGGCTTTGCTTTACCAAAAGACGTACACATTTGAAACTTGGAGATACAAGGTTTCTCCCCGACAGTGACGATATTTTAGTGATTATGTTGCGAGGAAAATGTTGAGATAATAGCCATTTTGGTTAGAACAGACTGAAAATAACTTTGTAAAATGATACTAAATATTTTTTCAAGTGTCCAAATAAATTCCAAATATTATCAAATCATCTTAAGGCACCCCTGGACTGCCGTCTTTGAAAACCCCTGCACTAGACTAAAACCATGGTGAGAAATGTCAGTGAAGTGAAGGTTTGGCATGGTGTAGGTACCGTGGTGGAAGTCATGGGTCATTAGCTCAGGAACAAAAGGCCATGGTGGTGGGCCACAGAGAGGCTATGAGGGTGACATGACCTCACCCACCAGGCACTCACCATCCAACCAGCCTTCCACTAGACCAGGGGTCTTCAATGTTTTCAGGCCAAGTATTCCATTACATATAGTTTCATCGTTTGACAGCACAATCATCAATGTATTTTGGATTCATGTCAATTTGTGTTTTCAGATATTTAACCACTTGAACCGTCAATACTTATAACACTCGGCCTTTCACTCTTAGTCGGGGACCCAGTCCCCAAAATGGGAGGGGACCTGTGATTTTCTGCCGTACTTTTTATTTCTGTTTTATCTATTAGTTTGGTCACTAAGGTCCGGAAACATCGCGAAAAAAAGTTATGGCCATTTGTATATTCACTGTCCCATTGACTCCACTAGAAATATTAAAACAATAAAAAACATCTGCTTTAATTAGCATGTGAGGGGTCAAATTAGGGGTTCTTCATGATTCTGAATCCATTGCAAGCATTTGTTTTGCATAAAAAACATTGCTTGGGTTACTTTTCGGCAGCCCAAAACTGTGAAAAGTGGAAAAAAAAGTGATGACTCATCACTTTTGACTGTTTTGGGGGGGTTGATATCTTGCCCAAGGAATGTTTTTCATGCAAAACAAATGCTTGCAATGGATTCAGAATCACGAAGAATCCCTAATTTGACCCTTCACATGCTAATTAAAACAGACTTTTTTTCTTTTTTTAATATTTCTAGTGGAGTCAATGGGACAGTGAATATACAAATGGCCATAACTTTTTTTCGCGATGTTTCCGGCAGAGCATGCAGGCCTCTCATTCTGTGGACCTTAATGACCAACCTAATAGATAAAACTGAAATAAAAAGTACGGCAGAAAATCACAGGTACCCCTCTTTTCTTTGAGCTTTTGGCCATGTGGGTCCTCGACTATCTGTACTTAGTCTGCTCTTTTTTCCCTCTACACCAAAGCTCTTTGCCAAAAATAGCCATTCTACAAGCTCAGCTCACAATGCCTCGCAGCGCGAGGCGGTGTGAGCTTGTAGATCTGCTATTTTTTGACTAAAGTTCTCTGAATATGGACGGTAGGGTTCAAATGGTTAATATAAAAAAGGACAAAGATTTGGAGGACCCCTTGTAGTAACTCTGAGGACCCCCTAGAGTTCCCGGACCACCTGTTGAAGACCCTTGCACTAAACCATTGAATGGTGTCTGAAACCTCATACAAATCTCTAGCTCTCTCTCTCTCTCTCTCTCTCTCTCTCTCTCTCTCTCTCTCTCTCTCTCTCTCCCTCTCTCTCTCTCCCTCTCTCTCTCTCTCTCTCTCTCTCTACAAATGCCTCACAGATGGTGGCTCCTTAAATGCTTTAGACTTGGGCCTCAAGAGTTCTCATTTGAACGTTTTGTTTTTGTTTTCCCCCCACAAAGCAAAAGAGAGGGGGGGGGGGGGGGGGGGGCATCGTTTACTGAGAATATTTCAACGGAGTAAACACGTTCACGGAGGTGTTGCCACATGAGATATGTTTGCAGTTTTTTCATGTTTTCCTCTCGTCTGGTTACAGAATTTGTACTTTCGCCGCGGTGCGACGCATTGTGAGCTTGTGAGATCTGCTATTCTCAAAAGATGTCTTTACATTAGAAAATGAATACCGGACTTTTACTCAGAGTATTTCTATATTACAGTATTGATATTCTGTACACTGTAGTGACAACCTGCACAGTGGGACACTGTAGTGACGCGTTATTTGGAATCACACCCCAGTTCTAGTCAAACCCCGCCCTCGGAAGCTTTTGATTGGCTGAACCAAAGCTAGGGAGCGCTCCTTTTGCACCGTGCGGAGGTGCCAGGTGGTCCGACCACCTAAACCTAACCTTAACCTCAGTAAAACTAACGCTGGTGAATGATAACCTGTTGAAATGCTAACCTGCCGACACTGGCGAGTAGCTAACCTGCCGACGCTGGCGAGTAGCTAACCTGCCCAGGGCCGTAGCATGTCTAATCAGCGCTCTATGCAAGCTCTCTCGAATGCGCCTCTCTCCACTCGCGTGCGCGCGCGATTTTTGAGGGTTTTGGCGTGAATTTAGTCGGTTTTGGGCCGGTTTGGGGCTGGTTTGGGTCCACTCCCTCCATTTCGGCAACCCCTCGGCGCCCCCTCTAGGATGGCGCTCTAGGTGGCCGCCTAGCTCGCCTATAGCTAAAAACGGCCCTGAACCTGCAGACGCTGGTGAAACGAGCGGCTCCGCCTAGAACTGTGGTGTGATTTCAAATTGCGCTGTAGGGACAGGAGACACTCCAAGCGATCTGGTTGGTGGCACAAAACAGTCACAAGAAAATGTGTCAGAGGGTGTTTTGTCCTACTTCCACATGCACGGCGGGACTTTGTTCTTTTTCGTTCACTTTAAGATAAAAACGGAACGGGAGGTGAAAAGTACATTTTGGCTCTGTCAGGCAGAAACCTCTTATCTCCATGTTTTAACTTCTGTTTTTTTTTTCTTTTTTTGGGTTAATTAACACCTTGCTTGTTCACACTACAGCGTCACACAAAAGCATCAGAAGTAGCAGATCTGGGGGGCACGGTGGAGTAGTGGGTAGCGCTTCGCCTCACAGCCAGAAGGTCCTGGGTTCGATTCCCGCCGGGGGAAGCTGTGGGCGCTGGCAGCGTGTTCCTCCCTCCGTGTCATCAGCGCCCACACCCTAGGTGGGGTTGGCGATAGGGCCTTTCTGTGTGGAGTTTGCATGTTCTCCCCGTGTCTCCCAGGGTAGATTCCCTCACAAAAACATGCAGTAGTCCTGGTTTCTATACTACCTCCCCAATCCTACAATATTTGCCTCTGAGATGTTGTGGAGTAGAAGTAAAAGTACTGAAAACTGGACATACTCAAGTACAAATACCTCAAAACTGTACTTAGTTACTTTACACCACTGTTTTGAATATGAATCCTGAAAAGTACCCTAACAGATTTTTGGACATATGAGTTTTCCACCCGACAGTACTTAATTTCGTTTGTGAAATTAAAAGAAAAAAATATATATATAATTGTCAACTCAAAGTACATGAACTTGATTCCTGTTAATTCTGAACTAAACAAATTTGACAGGCCCCCCCCCCCCCCCCGTCCAAAATATATTTCGGCAACGTTGAGGATTAGCTAAACTTTCAGGCAAACACACGCACACACAAACACACGCACACACAAACACACGCACACACACACACGCACACGCACGCACACACGCAGAAAGAGAGTCTTAATTTAGTCCAGCTGGCTGCATAATATAGGAGAGTTGGCCTGGCAGCCTCAACCCGCCAACCCCATGGTCTGTAGACACAAACTGGTGTTTGTAAATCACCACTTCAGATAGACAGAGAGAGAGAGAGAGAGAGAGAGAGAGAGAGAGAGAGAGAGAGAGAGAGAGAGAGAGAGAGAGAGAGAGAGAAGGGGGGAGCAAAACTGTTGTGCCAAAACAGCGGACACAATGGAGATAATGGGAAGGGAGCGGGAGAATACCCCCCTAATTAGTCCAATTATCTACTATTTATGTACTGTAAAAGCGGCGGGGGGGACAAAACAAATCAGCTCAAACAAGGGAAAGTGGAGAAGGATTGAGAAGAGAGAAAGTTAGGGGGGAGAGAGGGAGAAGGGGGGGGGGGGGTAATCAGAGTAATAACAGGCTTATTTTGTTGCTGTCAAAGCTCGAAGGCAGAAACCTCTCATCTCCACGTTTTTTACTTTTTGGTGTTTTTTATGTTTTATTTAAAAAAAAG
>NC_137822.1:13997514-14062192 GCF_963921795.1 Nannobrachium achirus
AAAAGTACTCACGTGTTGTACTTAACACTCGGGTGACTGAAAAACAATCACTTCCACTCTGACTGCATTTATCAGTCAAATTGACAGGTACATTCTCTCCCTTTTGGCCCAGGAGAGCAACACCTCCTCCCCTGCTACCAGCGGGGGTTCTATTGTCTTCCAAATGTGAATTAGCATTTCAATTGACCTCTCAAATGGGGAGCGCAAAAGGTGTGAAATTCTCTCCTTGCTTCTGGGAGGGGGAGGAATGGGTGAGACCTGTCTTTATGACCGATAACTAACAGTAAGAGTGGTATAATGGTATATTATGTCATACTTAGGAAACGTTTCAGAAGGGGGAAAAAAGCGAGAACATAATGTCTTTGAGTATTTAGGAAAAGTCATGGAAGGGGAAATTTCTGAGACCGATTCGCATTTCAAAATGACATGTTAGTCACCTGTGTGTTAAGGGCTCGAACACACTGTACGATATTGCGTGGTACGATATTGTTCGAGTATTTCACACTACACAAGTGACTTTCTTGAAATCGGCGGTCATAATATCGTTGTGGTTTTCGCAGACAAGATTGATCACAGACAAGACTAAAACTAAATTACGTTTCATTCAAAAGACCGTGACTAAAAGTAAATCAAAATGTGCTGTCAAAAACAACTCAAGACTTCCGCATTTGAGCAGCAACATTGGTGCTCGAATCAAGACAAAATGTGGAAGAAGAAGAAGGCGTGCTTCGGGTGCGTCATTCGCTGCGGAGCAAAGTTACATTATATGTCCAAACCCGTTCGTTTTGTATTCATCATTTTTAAAAATGATTTAAACTAGTGAAAATAGCTGATCTACGAGCACACATCGCCTCGCATCGCGAGGCGTTGTGTGCTTGTAGATCTGCTAGTTTCACTAGTTTTGTGCGACAGTCTTGTATGAAAAGCAGAGCGTTACTTTACGAAAAAACTTCCAAATTTGAAACTTGGACATACAAGGTTTATGCCCGACAGTGACGATATACAGTGTTTTTTTTTTCTTTCTCAGTGTGTACAGTGTATATTATAACTATATGAGCAGCACACAGAGAAAAAAAGAAAAAAAAACTCAATGGCGCGGCCCTGGAGAGGGGCCAAGAATAAGGTAAATTCTTCTACTCTACTACATCTCAGAGGCAAATATTGTACTTTCCACTCCACTCAATCCTCTTCATGTCCCCCCCCCTCGCCATGCACTCCAGCACCCTGCCCTTTTCACACCCTCCATGTGTGAGACAGAAGAAGAGTATCAAGCGCATCAACGCGGCAACGTAGAGATCAGTGGTTCCCAAACAGTGGGTCGGGACACATTTGTGGATCACGGACCAATTTCTATGGGTCACAACTCGAGTACAAATTAATCCCATTTTCTTTTCCTACGTTTAAAACATAATATTTCAATGGATTTTCCCCTCCCCCCCCCAAAAAAAACGTTTTTTTTTTTTTTTGTAATACATTTCAAAACAAACAAACACATCGAAGAAATTCCATGAATTTAAATAAATAATACTTAAAGTAATTGAAGTGGTGAAAATAGTCGATCTACAAGCTCGCAACGCGGCGGCGAAGAGACACGTTGTGTGCGTGTGTAGAGCTGCTATTTTCACTAGTTTGGGTCCCAGGCAAACGTCTAATCTCTCTTTTGGGTCTCGACCTGAGAAGTTTGGGAACCACTGATCAGGGGCGTCACACCAAATTCTGGGCCCTGGGTACAAGGATTCACTGCGGGCCCCCCATGAATGTTAACCATTGAAAAATAGCAGATATACAAGCTCACAGCGCGGCACCGAGTGCCGCGCTGTGAGCTTGTAGATCTGCTATTTTTGAAAAATCGTCAAAATGTGTGCAAGAAACTTATGTTTCTATGTCAGTGGTGCTCAAACGTTTTCATGTGAAGGACCCCCAAGATGATATGTATTTGGCCACGGACCCCCATCTCAAAATATTTAGTTCCAGGGACACCCCCCAGAAGCAAAATTGAGTTACAAATGTTCGCTTAAAAAATACATATATTCAAAGATTTGCGCACATTTTCACGACTTTTCAAAAAAATAGCAGATCTACAAGCTTGCAGCGCGGCACTCAGTGCCGCGCTGTGAGCTTGTATATCTGCTATTTTTCAATAGCTAAAGTTACTAGGGCCCCTCCACCTTGGGCCCTGGTAACTCAGTCCCACTTTCCTACCCCTTGTGACGTCCCTGCACTGGTGTACGTAGATAATGCTCTGTTACAGGCACAAGTCTCATGTTCAAAATGTTCTCGAGTAAAGTACAAAAGTATCGGCATCAAAATATACTTAAAGTGCCAAAAGTATGGGAGCGGGATCCAGCTTGTGCAGACTTTATTGTCTTTGGATTCTGACCTCTGCTGGGGCACCTGGTCACGGGCGTCACAAGGGGGGGGGGGGAAGTGGGACTGAGTTATTAGGGCCCAAGGTGGAGGGGCCCTAGTAACTTTATCTATTTTTGAAAAGTCATGAAAATGTGTGCAAATCTTTGAATACGTGGATTTTAACATTTGTACCTCAAATTTTGCTTCTGGGGGGTCCCTGGAACGAAATATTTTGAGATGGGGGTCCGTGGGCCAAATACATATCATTTTGGGGGTCCTTCACATGAAAAGGTTTGAGCGCCACTGACATGGAAACATAGGTTTCTTGCACACATTTTCACAATCTTTCAAAAATAGCAGATCTACAAGCTCGCAGCGCGGCACTCGGTGCCGCGCTGCGAGCTTGTATATCTGCTATTTTTCAATAGTTAACATTCATGGGGGGCCCACAAGTGAATCCTTGTACCCAGGGCCCAGAATTTGGTGTGACGCCCCTGCACCTGCTACTTTAGTGAGTGCATGCTTTATTGTGCGTTTAAAGGACCCCAGCTGGGCAGCAAAATGACCAGCGAGCGGAGCAGGGGTCAAAGCAGAAGAGGGAGGGAGGGAGCACAGGCACAGTCCACTGTTGATATTGACAGCACCTTTTGATTTAGTTTTAGTCCTGGTCTTTTGGATACAATTCTGGAACACATCTCTGCCACTTTAGATTTTAACCACTTTAACCATTATTTAACATTTTGCGTGCCGCACTATGAGCTTGTAGATCTTCTTTTTTTCTTTTTTCTTTTTTGAAAAAATCTTGGAAAAACTTCAATCTTTGCTTCGGTTACACATCTCCATTCAGAAACATTGCCATTCAGAAGATTGACCTCCATTATTCTAAATGGAGGTGTCACCTAAACCTGACCTAAACCCTAACCTCAGTGGGGGTATTTCTGATGGGGATGTTTCTAAGTGGGGGTGTTTCTGAATGGAGGTCTGCCCCCGTTGTCCCTGGAACAACATATTTTAGGATATGGGTCCACAGCCAAATGCATATAATTCTGGGCGTTAAAACGTGTGAGAACCACATTTCTGTATAGCAACATACCGGTACGTTTTGTTTTTATTTATTATTTATTTTTGTTTTTATTTTTAGAAAATTGTTAGGTGTAAATTGGTTAATTTAACGGACAGCAACGGTTTCAAACTGGGTAGTGTTTTGTTCAGTCAGATCTCTCCAGGGCCAATGGGAGGAAGTTGATGCCGCTCTCTCTCATTAGAGTAATGCCTTACCGAAGACAGCAGAGGAGATACCATTGATTCCACCAGAGCCCTCTGGAAGCATTGATCTGTTGCTGTCGCAAGTCAGGGAAGTGCTGATTGCCCAAAACATTAGGGAAAGACACACACACACACACACACACACACACACACACACACACACACACACACACACACACGTGCGCGCGCACACACACACACACACACACACACACACACACACACGCACATGCACACACACACACACACACAAACACACACACACACACACACACACACACACACACACACACACACACACGCGCACACGTACACAAACACACACACACACACGCCGCGCACACACACACGCGCATACACACAAACGTGCGCTCATCACACATACACGTGTGCGGTCGTAGAAAGAGTGCATCAGGTTCAGTCCTATTCAGTGTCGTCTCTCCGCAGAGGAGTGAAAGTGTGGCACCAAACATTCATTGTTTTGTCTTCCAATATTATTGGCCGCTGGCAGGCAGAAACCTCTTATCTCCATATTCAACATTTTTGAGATTTTCTACTTTTGGTACGTTAAGTACATTTTGAAACCTGAAATAAATTGTCGGAATGGGGAATCCACTCTCATAGGTAATATGGTGTGACCGTGCCCTAAGACAGTGGTTCTCAACCTGTGACCCCAGGGGGGTCCCCAAATTATTGTGGGGGGTACTCCAGATGGTTAACTTAATGTGCAACATTGTTTTCTCACTCAACAGTTAACAAACCAACATAAAGCTAATATAAAGTGTATAGACTAGAGGGTATATGCATGTTTCTAAAGTGACCATTTAAGGACTTTTTAATACAGAATTGTGAAAATAGCCGATCTACATGCTCACAACGCCTCACAACGCGAGGCGTTGTGAGCATCTAGATTGGCTATTTTCACAATAGAAATGTGTTATGCAAAATGTAATGCCTCAACTCTTAGTGCTCGTCAGGTTGGGGGGTCCCCAGTTAAAATATGATTATTTTGGGGGTCGCGGCCTGATAAGGTTGAGACCACTGCCCTATAAGAGAGTATTTCTACATTGCAGTATTCATACTTTTACTATGTACGAAACGTGAGTACTTTTCCCACCACTATGAAGTTGATAGATAGCTGTGAACGTCAAATGGCTGCGTTCATGAACACTGAGTTCCAAGTGCTCAGCGAGACGTCTGCAGTTACGTACAAAAGTGGCAGGTGGACAGCGTTGTTACGCACGCACGCACGCACGCACGCACGCACGCACGCACGCACGCACGCACGCACGCGCGCACACACACACACACACACACACACACACACACACACACACACACACACACACACACAGATTACCGTGTTTCGTATTGAAACGTGCACACTCACACACAAACGGACGGACACACACACTCACACTCGCATGCGCACACACACACGCGCGCGCACGCAAAGCACTTGAGATTCCGTGCAGACACCGGCTCTGTCTCTCTGCCTTTCTTCTTGGCTCGCACTGTCGTTGCTTTCATGCGTCTGGACAGATCGCTATCACTTCCGGTGTAACCCTACAAAACACTTTGAGGACACGCGTGTGTGTGTGTGTGTGTGTGTGGGCATGCAGACAGTGGTGTAAAGTAACCAAGTATATTTACTCAACAACTGTACTTGAGTACACTTTTGAGGTTGGTCAATAGTTACTTTGACAACTCGCTCGCGCGCACGCGCACACACACACACACACACACACACACACACACACACACACACACACACACACGTGTGCGCACGCACACGCACACGCGCACACACACACACACACACAGTTAGACTCCCTCTCACAACGGTCCCTATAATAACTTATATCCAAAAAGCTGTGAGCCATAATAGACCGAACTTTACACAACTATGGGGTGGAATTTCTACTGTTTTGGGTTTGCCAGTTTGTTTTTTTAGTAATATATATATATAAAAATATATAACTGCTTTTTGTATGACAGTTAGATAAACGATTTAATCATGGACACAGTTGCGTCCAATAGATTTGACAGGCGTAGTTTGGAGAGAGGTTTTGGGGAAGTTTTAATACTCTGCTCCATCCGCGGTACTGCAGCAGGGCTAGCTCACTAACGGCGGCACAATAAAAGTTCTCCCAAATGATTAATATCAAAAAGCTGTGACTGGGACCAGATGCTGGTACCTCGGCTGACCCGCCATCAGCCCTAATTTATCAAACACACATTGGATTCAATTGAGTGCAAATGTGTATCGGGAGAGCATTAACCGTCAAAGACCGGGAACGCGCCCCGAGTCGCGTTTGATTTGAACCACTTTAACCATTATTTTATGCTTTAACCACTGAAAAATAGCAGATATACAAGCTCACAGCGCGGCACCGAGTGCCCCGCTGAGAAGTTTTGAAAAGTTTGCTTTGAAAGATATATATATTGAAATATTTGCACACATTTTCATGATTTTTCAAAAATAGCAGATCTACAAGCTCGCAGCGCGGCACTCGGTGCCGCGCTGTGAGCTTGTATATCTGCTATTTCTCAACAGTTAAAGCATTCAATAATTCTAGGCCTAAAGGGCTTAACATGGGGGAGAGACCGCGCGACGCATTAAAAAAATATGGCTCAGAGGGCTCGCCGCCGGTGAAATGAAAAAAAAAGGGAAAGACGGCAGGGAAAAGCTGAGCTAATAACTGGCGGACGGACTAATGGTTTCTATGCTCCGAGCTTATAGATCGGCTTTTTTTTTTTCCGGCCAGGGATAGACTTTTGCGGAATGTTTCGGAAGAGGGAAACATTTTTTCTATCATAAACATTGTTTGTGTATTATGTATCATCATCTTTGTCAGGTGGAAACCTCATATAGTCAAGTAAACACGAAGCAAAAGGAGCAGATCTACAAGCTCGAAACTGCTGCTTCTTTTGTAGATCTGCACAAAAAAATCGAGAACATTTGTGCAAGTCTTTTTGACCTGATTCTATAAATGTCTTCTAAATCCTTCAACTGTTTTTGAAAAACGCATGTTTCTAAGTCAGTGGTTCTCAGACTTTTTCCATGTCAAGGACCCCTAGAGTTGTATGTATGGCCGCCGACCCCCATCTCGAAATATCATGTATCAGGGACGCCCCCAGAAGCAAGTAGGCTATTTAAGCTTTGCACTGCTACGGCAGATGACAGCGGCAGCCGGAAATGATCAGCGCTCGACAGATAAATCTGCCACCGTCGCGGCCGTCTCTACTACGGCAGGAGCTAGCTTCCACGTAGTGTCTACAACGCCTGCTGCGTAGACACGTTCGCTGAACCAAAGAGTTCAGCGAAAGGGGTGGGACCCTGTCGCCGACGTCTGTTTGCTTAATGATTTGGACCGCAATGGCGATTACGTCATAGCAGCCGTAGTCCCACCACACGTCACGGTAGTAGAAAAGGGCTCCTTAAATTCCCCAATATTTGAGGTAAAGCGTAAAACACACAAAAAGGGGAAAATATGGAGATACGAGATTTCTGCCGGACAGCAACGACACTCTCTGTCTCACACACACACACACACACACACACACGCACACGCACACACGCACACACTAGAGACTATTCCAACAGCGCATGGCGCGGGCGTGATGCTGTAAGCGCAGCAGCTCACTGGGCACTGTGCTGTATCTCCATGAGACAGATGTGTTGTCATCATGTCTTCAGGGCGTTGGGAGGAGGAAGATGAGATGAGATGAGATAAGATAAGATAACGCGCTGTGTAGACGTTTATTTATCGATCCCCGCGGGGACATGATTCAGGTGTCGCGGTGTCAGTGGGAAGAGCATGGTTGGCGCTCGGGTGGCGCAGTGGTAAAGTCCCTGCCCACCACCACCACGGAAGGTTGTGGGTTTGAATCTCCTGTGGTGCAACCGGCTATGTGGGGCGTCTGTGCGAACACAATTGGCCTCCGTTCGTGTTCGATTTTAACCACTTTAACCATTATTTTATGCTTTAACTATTGAAAAATAGCAGATATACAAGCTCACAGCGCGGCACCGAGTATCTGATCTTTGACCAGACTTCTAAAATCCTTCTAAATCAGCTGTTCTCAAACTTTTTCATGTCAAGGACCCCCAAAATTACAGGTATTTGGCCGCAGTCCCCCATCTCAAAATGATGTTGTTCCAGGGACCACCCAAGGTTGTGGGTTTGAATCCCCTGTGGTGCAACCGGCTATGTTGGGCGTCTGTGCCAACCAGGCCTGGAATTTCGTCATTTTAGGGGCAAGGCCACTTGGCCTTTGGTGTTGTCCATTTTTTGAGGGTACAAAGGCCAAATGCCAGGGCAGGAAGGCCATCAAATAAAACAAGATTTTAGTCCATTGAATGATTTTGTTGAATTTAAGGGTTAGGGATGATGATAACCTAATCTGCAGTGAAATAGGTAAATTATGGTATTTACAATCTGATCCATGCTGGTTACACATCTTCATTCTGAAACATTGCCATTCAGAAGATTGACTTCCATTAGCCCTGCACCAATCAAAGTCAATGGATTGGTTTAAAGATAGGAACTCGGGAGAGATTTCAGAATCTCACAACAAAAGACACTGGTGTCTACATGACAAGAAAGAGACACTAGTGTCTGTCCAGTCTAGTCTCTACATATTGACAACAAGAAAGAGACAGAGGAGAAAGTGGTATAGTCAGCTGGGGCATTAAGGCCACTGTGGCCTCAAGTCATGCAATTTTTTTGAGGGGCACAAGGCCAAACTGAGGGGCAACGGCGGCCATGGCCTTCATGGCCTCCATGAAATTCCTGCCCTGGTGCCAACACAATTGGCCTGTGTTCGGGTGAGGGTAGCTGGTAGCTGGTGGTCATTGTTGCGTGTATTCCTACGGACTGGGGTGGCACCTGTCAGCAGGGAGTGTTGGGCGGGAGGAGTAGGACGAAAGCTCTACGTCAGGGTTCCCCAATAGGCGGCCTGCGGGGGGCTACTGTCTGGCCCACACCAACCCCAGTAATAATGGTGGTATAAGAGCAGCAACAACACTAGTATATCGTCGTTGTCGGGTGGAAATCTCGTATCTCCAAATGTGTACGTTCTTTCGCAAATCGTACAAGGCCGTCGCACAAAAGTAGTAAAAACAGCAGATCTACAAGCACACAACGCCTCGCGGTGCGAGGCGTTGTGTGCTTGTAGATCGTCTGTTTTCACTAGTTAAAATAATCTTTTAAATGATAAATGCAAAACGAACGGTTATGGACATACAAGATTTTCACCCAACAACGACGATATCTGAACTGTCGCTGGAGTAGCGGGAACGCCACAGTCGCCCCCTGCAATGTTGTGGCCCTCGTCTTGGTACCCTAGACATAATTCGGCCCTTGGGGAAAACTAATTGGGGAACCCTGCACTACGTCCTCCTGGTGGGGGCTCCTCACTGGCAGGTGAGTCAGTAGGATACAACAGCAGTGACAACACAGAAATGTGTGTGGGGAGGAATCAATATTGGTATAACAACTAAATTGGGGGGCGAAAAAGGGATACAAATAATTGGCTAAAAACCCTCTGGGACTGAAATTATTTTAAAAAAAAGAAATGGAAAAGCATGGTTGAGCATGAAACACAGAAGAGGTACACAGGTAAGACTGAAATAGAAAAAGCTAAAATAGAAATAAATAGTAGGGAGAGTCTTTACTCCAGACAGCTGCACTCTGGGGCTGACTGTACTGTACTGCATGCTGATAGTATCTGGTGCACAACGTGGGGCTGGCAGCAGGATCAAAGGATGGCTGTGCGTGCCAAGTCCCTATGAGCAGTAAGAATGAAGGATCTGTCTCTATGTACAGTAAGAATGAAGGATCTGTCTCTATGTACAGTAAGAATGAAGGATCTGTCTCTATGTACAGTAAGAATGAAGGATCTGTCTCTATGTACAGTAAGAATGAAGGATCTGTCTCTATGTACAGTAAGAATGAAGGATCTGTCTCTATGTACAGTAAGAATGAAGGATCTGTCTCTCTGTACAGTAAGAATGAAGGATCTGTCTCTATGTACAGTAAGAATGAAGGATCTGTCTCTATGTACAGTAAGAATGAAGGATCTGTCTCTATGAGCAGTAAGAATGAAGGATCTGTCTCTATGTACAGTAAGAATGAAGGATCTGTCTCTATGTACAGTAAGAATGAAGGATCTGTCTCTATGTACAGTAAGAATGAAGGATCTGTCTCTATGAACAGTAAGAATGAAGGATCTGTCTCTCTATGTACAGTAAGAATGAAGGATCTGTCTCTATGTACAGTAAGAATGAAGGATCTGTCTCTATGTACAGTAAGAATGAAGGATCTGTCTCTCTATGTACAGTAAGAATGAAGGATCTGTCTCTATGTACAGTAAGAATGAAGGATCTGTCTCTATGTACAGTAAGAATGAAGGATCTGTCTCTATGTACAGTAAGAATGAAGGATCTGTCTCTATGTACAGTAAGAATGAAGGATCTGTCTCTATGAACAGTAAGAATGAAGGATCTGTCTCTATGTACAGTAAGAATGAAGGATCTGTCTCTATGTACAGTAAGAATGAAGGATCTGTCCCTATGAGCAGTAAGAATGAAGGATCTGTCTCTATGTACAGTAAGAATGAAGGATCTGTCTCTATGTACAGTAAGAATGAAGGATCTGTCTCTATGTACAGTAAGAATGAAGGATCTGTCTCTATGTACAGTAAGAATGAAGGATCTGTCTCTATGTACAGTAAGAATGAAGGATCTGTCTCTATGTACAGTAAGAATGAAGGATCTGTCTCTCTATGTACAGTAAGAATGAAGGATCTGTCTCTATGTACAGTAAAAATGAAGGATCTGTCTCTCTATGTACAGTAAGAATGAAGGATCTGTCTCTATTTACAGTAAGAATGAAGGATCTGTCTCTATGTACAGTAAGAATGAAGGATCTGTCTCTATGTACAGTAAGAATGAAGGATCTGTCTCTATGTACAGTAAGAATGAAGGATCTGTCTCTATGTACAGTAAGAATGAAGGATCTGTCTCTATGTACAGTAAGAATGAAGGATCTGTCTCTCTATGTACAGTAAGAATGAAGGATCTGTCTCTATGTACAGTAAAAATGAAGGATCTGTCTCTCTATGTACAGTAAGAATGAAGGATCTGTCTCTATTTACAGTAAGAATGAAGGATCTGTCTCTATGTACAGTAAGAATGAAGGATCTGTCTCTATGAACAGTAAGAATGAAGGATCTGTCTCTATGTACAGTAAGAATGAAGGATCTGTCTCTATGTACAGTAAGAATGAAGGATCTGTCTCTATGTACAGTAAGAATGAAGGATCTGTCTCTATGTACAGTAAGAATGAAGGATCTGTCTCTATGTACAGTAAGAATGAAGGATCTGTCTCTATGTACAGTAAGAATGAAGGATCTGTCTCTATGTACAGTAAGAATGAAGGATCTGTCTCTATGTACAGTAAGAATGAAGGATCTGTCTCTATGTACAGTAAGAATGAAGGATCCCCCTCTATGTACCGTACGCTACAGGCGCAAACACAAACATTTACGCGAACAGATACGCCACACAGAACCATTGCCCTTACATCAGTACAGAGCTCCAATACCATGTATTTGTCAACATGCGGCGCCAGGGCCCCACCAGTGATGCAAAACCAAAATATCTGACCTAGCCTACAATGCTCGCAAGAACCATCATCATCATCATCATCATCATCATCATCATCATCATCATCGTTATATGAATGGACGGTGATATGAACTGAACCAGCTGATCTGAGATGATGAATTCACAAAATGTGAAAAAAAAAAGTATTTGTGGTTTTCTCCTCGGGCCAACTGGCAGCGTGCACGAGAACATTTGGCACAGATCGGCGGGTTTGCGAGATTAGTCGCGGACACCCAGACACGAACACACACAAACACATACACACACACACACACACAAGCACACCACACACACACACACACACACACACACACCCTAACGCTCTTTCTAGACGCCTTGCCCCCTAGCTGCCACGATGCTGTAATAATAATTAACGGCTCCAAAACACCCCTCTGCCCTGGAAGAAAAGACAGAAACGTGCCAATAGCTCACTTTATTGGATGAGCCATCATCGTTCCTCCTGTCAGATAACGTCTGACCCTAAACGATAACAAGTTTTAGTGCCGATTGATGACATTCTGGAGTGCTGGAGCCGCGGCTTACAGTAACAGTCGCGCGATGAAGCGATATCTGGACGACCGATTAAAGTATAGGCTACGCTGAAAACATCAAGGTGAACTTGGAGCTGAGCCATAGGACATAGTCTAACACAACACGCAGTTGTACTTCTGACATTCAGAGTGAATGTCAGTGCGTTGCGTCGATGATGTGTTACGAAAGCATCAAGGCCCGCCAAAATGCATTTTTGCCGACAGAATCGATTGTACAGAATCTTATGTTATTTAGCCAAACAAAACTAGAATAAACCTTAAACATTTCATATGACTAAAACACGACTAAAACTAAATTGAACTTGATTCAAAAGACTATGACTAAAACTAAAGCAAAAATATTATTTACAGGGGAGATATGAGGGTTCCGTCCGGCAGCAACGAATAGCCTACGTCAGGGGTCTTCAACGTTTTCAGGCCGGGGACCCCCAAACTGATGGGGAGATGGAGCAGGGACCCCCTACCACCTCGTAGGGTGGGGGGGTCGGGGGTACGACATATTTTTTATTTTAAACATGTACAAGTTACAGCGAGCAGGGTGGGCCGTACCACTACCATTTCTAAAATACTACTTATTAACTGAGAACCAATGTCAATAATATCAACAATCTGTCAATTGCATACTAATCATGTATTGTATTCAAGCTATTCAAAATGGATAGAATCATGATTTATTTTTTAACATAAATGTGAAAAAAAAAAAAAAAAAAAACATTTTTTGAAATGTTTTTTTCTTTTTTTTTAATCAATAATTTCGCGGACCCCCTGCAGTACCTCCGCGGACCCCCTAGGGGTCGCGGACCCCCTGTTGAAGACCCCTGGCCTACGTCTATGAACATGCACCTTGTCTGTCAAGTCCCTTTATTGACATTCTGGCGAGAGAAACTAAGAGAGATTGGGAGAAATCAGAACAAGTGAACACAATAACATTTCCTATTGATCTCTTTATCTTGGTCTAAACATACTAACTGTATTAGACAATATTGTCATCAAAATGGGAAGAGGAATCGGTATGGCTAGGAAGTGTTCTGCTTTCATCACTCCCTCCATTCCTTGGTTCTGTCTAATTTAGAACACTGTAATCTGGTCGTCAGCTACACAATTGGATTTGAAAAAGTTACAGGTTGCTCAGAATAAAGCGGCTCGAATGGCACTAGGATGTTCATCCAGGAGAAGTATTAGCTAGAGTATATGCCAGAAAATCTGTCTTGGCTAGTGGTTGAACAGAAATTATCGGTTAATCTTTTAATGGTACTGCGTAGGGCATTAACGACTTGTGATTTTTGCAAGTCGATTCAACTCAGTAAAAAGTTGAGTTGAAGTCGACTTTATCATTTGATGACGTCGTCACATCACACACGACCCCCCAATTATTTTGGGGGGGTCCCCAGATGATTAACTTAATGTGAAACATTGTTTTCTCTCTCAACTGTAAACAAGATAAAGTTTAAGTGTATAGAGGGTATCTTCACATTTCTAAAGTGCCAATTTAAGGACTTTTTAATAACTAAAATGACAAATTAAACATTGTCCACATTGTCAAATATTTAGAGGCAGAAATTGTGAAAATAGCAGATCTACATGCTCACAACGCCTCGCAGAATAGAAAGTATTATTATTTTTCTTTTCAACTTCGACTTTCCCTGGTGGGAGTTGACTTGTGTAATGAGGTCGACTGAGTCGACTTGTTGACTTTTTCGTTAATGCCCTAGTACTGCGTAACATTATTAGCACCGATACGCCATCTAGCTTGGTTCAACAGTTACAAATGGCTTCTGAGCACGGGAACACAACATCTCCACGGACAAGAGCACATCTATTTTTTTTGCCACGGACACATTTGTCTGTGTACCCGACATATCGATGACCCCTGATGTGGTGTATACAACTGGCTCTAAGTGGGGTCCAGGTCCTTGAGGGGGGTCCCCATGCATTATTTTTTTAAATACTGCATTATAATCATTTTATCCCCTTTATCCATTTTATATGTTGGCTATTCAGAAAATAGCAGATCCAAAAGCTCACAGCGCATCACTTTGTGCCACACTGCGAGTTTGTACGTATCCGCTATTTCTTTTTAAAGATATCCTCTTCAGATGGGGGGGTCCCTGCTGGCCAAATCTATATCAATTTGGGGGTCCTTGGTATATACAGATCCTTCTAAAAAAAAAGAATGTTGTGTAAAAGTAAGTTTTCTTGAAACGTTCATATATTTCTTGAAACTTTCATATATTCTAGATACATTGGACATTCAGTGAATTTTTATGGCATACAGCTCATGAATATCAAAAGTCCATATTTCAAAATATTACAATATTACACGAGACCACTCAAAACAAGGATTTATAATAGAAATGTCAACCTTCTGAAGTCAGAGTTGCTTGAAGGCCAGCGGGAAAGTTTTCCGAAGTCAGTTATGATTTGGGGTGCTATGGCATCTGCAATGCTTTTTGACACAATATTCTAATGTTTCTAGAAGGATCTGTATGCTGCACGTATAAGTGTAAAGTTCACAGGATGTTGAGGTGACCTCATCATCACAACACACACACATGACTTGGGACAGGAACAGTGTGTTCTTCACACTTTGAAATCCTTTCTCCATGGCTTTAATGGACAGTGTTCCACTGGCCTCTTCTCATGCAGAGAGACATCAAACCGTCCGTTTTCGAGATGTTGTTGAAAGGAATAACATCCCCCCCAGGGCCGTAGCGCGCCTAATCGGCGCTCTAGGCGAGCTCTCTCGAATGCGCCCCCCCACTCCCGCGCGCGCTTGCGGGTTTTGCCGTGAATTTAGTCGGTTTTGGGTCGGTTTTGGGCTGGTTTGGGTCCACTCCCTCCATTTCGGCGCCCCCTTGGCGCCCCCTCTAGGCTGGCGCTCTAGGCGACCGCCTAGTCCGCCTATAGCTAAAAACGGCCCTGATCCCCCCGGCCCCCCACACATACACACACTGTGCCACGGAGGTGCTGTCTGCTACAAGCACGGTGTACAGTAATGCAATCCTGTACTTATCACAGTCAGACATCTCGGTCACTCTGTTGTGCTGGGAAATCCTGGAAATCCTTGAATTCCTTGAAATCCCTTTTTACATGAATGAGTGAGCAGTTTAGTGTGAATCCATGCAATATTAGTCTCGCGTCGCCAGACAATCTGAGATCTCTAACCCTGCCTGCCGACAGTCTGGGGCAGTGGTTCTAAAGACGTCTTTAACTTCAAAGGTGAGTAAACGCCCACGGGCGCAACACCAGAGGGAAGCTCCGCTGCATCTCCTTCCCCCCAGATACGGCACAAATGTGGGGATGAATTAATTCTGCTATGCCACCAAGACGAGGAATGTCCTACCAACAGCAATCACAAAAGCACGACTCCCTACCCTCCTTCAAAACCCCCGCCTGGGGGCGCCCATTGGCCTACTGGTCCAGGCACATAGGCATTGATGCCTGACGGCATGGCCGGTTCGATTCCCGATCCGGACGACCTTTGCCGCATGTCACTCCCCGTCTCTCCCCCCATTTCCCCGTCTCTCCCCCAGCCTGTCTGCAATTTCCAACTGGACCTAGACCAGTCCTCTAGCTTGCCAAAAGAAAATACCCCCAACCGTTTTTCTGTAAATATTCCTTTACTGCTCCTACTGTAGTATTGATGATTTATTGCATATTGTATTACTTGATGAATTGAAAACACAGGACCATAATGGAAACAAGCCCGCAGGGCTTTTGGGGTTATCCATTTAGCATTAATGTAACTGTACCGTTGCACTTTTTGCTGTTAATAAAGTATTCAATCAATCAATCAAACAGAAGGACGGACAGGGACGAAACCTTGGTGAAAACATGTTGGCACTGGAAATATTGTGTTCTTTAAAATGAGTCTGAATGATCCTGTAAGACCGTGGTTTTCAACCAGTGGTCCCTGAGGGGGTTCCAGGTGGTCCCCGACTAAATGATTAAAAAGACACCCACAGGTCTTGTGGAATCGGAAAATATTCATTGTCCGTTTCACGACCATCCATCTGAAAGATAAAGGCTTCCAAGTCTTGCATGCGCCCAATCGAAATACTTTACCGCTTTAGTGACACAATAAAAACATCCCCTCCTCTGTGTGGCTAACTTCAGCTGGGTCACCTCACCACCCACCTGAAAAACCTTTGCACTTTATGTACACTTAAAAAAAAAAGTATTTCTCCAAGTATAATCATAATACATGATGATCATGTTTTAGGGGGAAAAGAATCTTGGCACCCCATCTTTAACACATCGGATGCCCACGTGATCTCTGACGTCTTATTTGCTGGTGCCCATGGCAACGCGTCATTTTACCTACCGGCGAGAGTACTGGCGAGAAGAGTAATCTGAGTAAATGTAATCCGAGTATGTCCTGTTTATTTCGTGAAAATCTTTTCTTTCAGTCAGGACCGTTTTTTATCATTTCTAAGCCACAGTGTTTGTGTTACGGCATGTAGAAGAGGCTGCCGTTTTGAGAAAAAAAGGAAAAAAGGAAGAGAATCCGGAGAAAACAGCATTTTTGTGCAGCCGGTAAACAGGAAGTCAACGAGCCACACAGCACGTCCGGGTGACGTAATTGCGCGCTGCATGTTGGGAAATGGAGTTGTTTCATCACCGCGGTAGCCAAGTGCAGTAGCTACAGTACAGTATAGTTTACTGTACAACGCGCCAAACGCGTCGTTGGGCACTCGTAAAGATCAAAGAGATTGACGCGTAGACACCACGTGGGCACCCGATGTGTTAATAACGTATTAAATTAACTATTTTACTGCTTCCAACGTTAACGCTCGTCCCAATTCTGGGACCGCGGGTGTGTACAGTAAAAAAACATCTCCTGTAATGCTGCTCTCAAATCTCCACCACACGTAAACATCAATGGAGTCCCAAATCACTTCCTGGCTGTTTTCTGTGGACCTGATGGGGAGGCCCATTTCACATTCATTCCTTGCATAAGGCTTCCCCCTGCCGTCAGTTTGGCTACAGTACAGATATAATGTGTCCATTGAAAACGATTATGTTTGGAAATGATCCATAGATACTTTTTTATAACATCGCAAAGGTAAGCTACTTTTTGATGGCACCAGCACAAATACATAATAAATATGGCGGTAGAACTGTTAACGAATCAACGGATCAGTCCCTTACCTTTGTGACGGCGGGATAGCCGGCGGCCACCTCCCCGGAGCAGTAGGGCTTCTCCTCGTGGGACACCTCCACCACGGAGGCCCACTGGTCCAGGAAGCCACTGGGGGTGTAGAGGCCGCAGTCCCTCACGCCCGTCTCCCGCTCAAAGTCCTCGCACACCCCGTCGCCGTCGTAGAAGTAGCACATGCTGGGCTCGTCTGCAAGCGGCGGTGGGAGGAAGGGAAAAAAAAGTACACTCAATTTCTTTACCGATGCCGTGAAGTGGACACGTTATGTTACAAGTGAAAGTTCTGGGATTCAAGACGAGTAAAAGTATTATTTCTGAATCAGTAAACTGTCGAGGACCTCCATAACTCTGAGTGCATATAAAATGGAACCAAATGGTCCGCTAGTTCATTTGTTTCACAGGCCTGTGCAGGGTTCATTTGGAGCCGACTCAAGGAACCCGAAGGGTCCCTGCGACGACAACATGTTTTAATGTAATATAAATGAATGGAAAAGAAATGATGAGATAAATATCACATAACTCTGTAGATAGAGATAGATATTAAAAGGGTGCATGCGTCAATGGTATGGCGGAGTTGTGTATATAGTGCCTGAGCCCCCTTGACATGTCCTTGACATGAAAACGTTTGAGAACCTCTGCCGTATAGCGGGCCCCAACTCCAGTGGGTTAAAACAGTGGTTCTCAACCTTTTCAGGCTGTGACCCCCCAAAAAATAATATTTTAACTGGGGACCCCCCCACCCTGACGAGCACTAAGAGTTGAGGAATTACATTTTGTATAACACGGTTCTATTGTGAAAATAGTTCTATTGTGAAAATATTTTCACAATTTCTGCCTCTAGAGGTATTAAAAAGTCCTTAAATTGTCACTTTATAGAAATGTGCAGATACACTTTAAATTTATGTTGGTTTGTTTACTGTTGAGAGAGAAAACAAAGTTGCACATTAAGTTAATCATCTGGGGACCCCCCAAAATAATTCTGGGGACCCCCCTGGGGGTCCCGACCCACAGGTTGAGAACCACTGGGTTAAAAGAACAAGCAGGCAGAATAGAAGTCAAGCAGGCAGAGAGAGAGCGAAAAGGACCGAGTGAGTGTTGTTCTGTTCATGGCTTTTCCAGACGTCCCACATGGAGATGGAAGGGAAAGGCTCTGGAAGCTGGAAGCAAACGGGAGCAGGAGAAGAGGAGAAGGTAGAGAGATTGTAGCTGGAAGCTGTTGGAAGAGACTAGGAGAGGGACAGAGTGTTGGGCCTCTCTCTCTCTCTCTCTCTCTCTCTCTCTCTCTCTCTCTCTCTCTCTCAGCTCTAGCAGTGTCAGCCGGCGGCAGGGGCGTCACAAGGGAGGCGGGGGGGAAACGTGGGACTGAGTTACTAGGGCCCAAGGAGGTGGAGGGGCGGGCCTTAATTATTTTATATACTTTACTGTAGCTATTGAACAATAGCAGATATACAAGCTCGAGCTTGTAGATCTGCTATTTTTTAAAAGTCGCTGAAAACAGGCCTGGGTGTATTGTAATCTTTGAATAGGCCTGTATCATGACCACACAACCTTTGACCCTATGTGAAAACATATTTTAATAACACATTATTTGATATACTACATTTAATAACTACCCTTTGTTTAGCGATTTTCAAAACGTTCTATTCATAGAAACAACAAAGGTCTCACGTTCGTGATTCACTGCCATCCTGGATGGCTTTGTTCGAGGCTTAACATAATTGTTATAAATATTTTTGTAAAAGTCTATGGGGAAAATGAATGGCCGATTTTTAAGTGACCCCAGTAAACCACTTCCGCTGCGATGCTCTATAATATGAAGAACATTCATGGCCCGGCCCGCAGTGAGTGAATCCTTGTACCCGGGGCCCCAGAGTTTTAAATGCGACACCCCTGGCCGGTGGGGTTCCAGTTAAGGGGAGGAAAAAGGCGGCATTCCGTGCCAAGTTGGCCGGGGGCCTCCCCCCCCCCTCCCCCCTCCCTCTCCCCCCTCCTCCTCCGAAAAAATTCCAGCGCTCCCCACCAGCAGCACACGGCTCAAAAAACTCAAGTCAGTTTCTGTGTGTGCTCTCTGGCAATGCTGGGACGAGAGGGGCTGCTGAAGGGGGGCACGCACACGCACGCACACGCACGCACGCACGCACGCACGCACGCACACACACACACACACACACACACACACACACACACACACACACACACACACACACACACACACAGGGGTGTCGCACCAAATTCTGGGCCCTGGGTAATACAAGGATTCACTTCAATAATTTTGTGCTATAACTATTGAAAAATAGCAGATATACAAGCTCACAGCGAGCTTGTAGATCTGCTATTTTTGAACGTTTTTGAAAAGTCTTTGAATATTTCAATTCCTTCGAATTTGTTTCCATGTCAGTGGTGCTCAAACTTTTTCGTGTGAAGGACCCCCCCCCCCCCCCCCATCTCAGAATATTTAGTTCCAGGGACCCCCCAAGAAGCAAAATTGAGTTACAAATGTTCGCTTAAAGGAGCTATAGTCAACCTTTTCTTGAAAAACGGATGCTAAAATAATAAGCATCCGTAAATAATAATAATGTTTTGAAAATATTTTATAAAAAAAATAAGCTTCATATATGTGATTCTATTCAAAAATGACCACAAAAAGCGTAAAATAATGATAAAATAATAATTTTGGCCATTGTCAGACCGACACTTTGTTTACATTCTAGTCTATAGACTAGGATGTAAACAAAGTGTAGGCCCTACAATGAAAAAGTTGACTATAGCTCCTTTAAATATATTCAAAGATTTGCACACATTTTCACAACGTTTCAAAAGAAATTGCAGATCTACAAGCTCCCCGCACTGTGAGCTTGTACATCTGCTATTTTTCAATATCTAAAGTATATAAAATAATTAAGGCCCCTCCACCTTGGGCCCTAGTAACTCAGTCCCACTTCCCCCCCTCCCTTGTGACGCCCCTGCACACACACACACACACACACTCACGCAGGAATACGGCCCCGTCACTCACCCAGCGGGAACAGAGGGAGGGAGGGAGGGAGGGGGGGGGGAGAGGCACGGGAGGGTAGTTCAAACGGCAGCGTGTGAGAGCGGTAAGATGCGAGAGAGATAGGTAGACAGTGGGAAATTAACGGGACAGGACAAGGGGGTAAGGAAGGGGTGGGGGGAGAGACATTAAAAAAAGGGAAAAGAGGAATAAAGTATTACTATTTTTAATGGGGGGGAGAGAGAGAGAGAGAGAGGAGAGAGAGAGAGAGAGAGAGAGAGAGAGAATGAGTGGAAAGGTGACTGAGTGCAAGGGAGAGAGAGAGGAGAGTGCGTACGACAGCCCACAAGGGCAGGAGGAGAGAAGTCAAAGAGATAGACAGATACAGAGAGGGGCATGCTGGGAAAAACACGCACGCGCACACGCGTGCACACACACACACACACACACACACACACACACACACACACACACACACACACACACACACACACACACACACACACACACACACACACACACACACACACACACACACACACACACACACACACACACACATAAATATACTGTATATCCTACTAATGAGCGACCGCATGTCTGTCTGATATACACGCATACTGACATCACTGAAACAGTGTCCAAATTTGGAGATAACGGACATCACTGATTCTGCCGCCTGTACGCCATGGTAGTCTCGCGTAGCCAGACAACTATTCCACAATCTCCGAATGCTATATACAGGTAGAGTCTGGAACTACAGCTCCTGAACGGCGAGTAATGGAAGCTGGCATTTCCATTCACGAAAATATATTTTAAAATGTCATTTCTGCTAAACAGCGAGCTAAATATGCTTAGATGTTTTTTATTTATATTAGGATAAATGTGTGCGATGTGAGACGGAAACGGAAGTGAGGAGGAGGCTTCACTTCCGCTTTAACCGGTTACTCATCGTTCTTCTTACGTTATTCCAGACTGTATGAGGGGAGCATTTGCAAATTGCGGAGTTTTTGTCTGGCCACGCGAGACTACCGCCATGGTAACAGCCGCATGCTGAAACAGTGCCCGAATTTGGAGATGATACTGATACGTCGATGTTCTCCAACATTACTTCTGAAACTCCTACATTCGATCCCTCATATAGGTAGGCTACTGTGCACAACCCCATTACCCAAACTGCACATAATTTGGTGTCAATTAGGAACCTGAAGTTCTGATTTCCCCCATCTACAGTAAATCACAAGTTTTGTTATAATATGACTTTTGGGGGGGGGGGAAGAACCGCCAGGTCGAATTAACCCCTCCCCGGGTTTGTATATCTGCACCTGTGTTTACTGTGGCTTGGAGCGGTGTCAAGGCCACGGCCACAGGGGATCAACAGTGCCAGGTTGGGGGGTCAAGCGAAACAGAACTGCGTCATCGGATCCACGATAGGAAATAACAACAATCAAACGTGTGAATGGCTTGTTAACACTCGGGTGACTGAAAAAAAATCACTTCCACTCTGACTGCATTTATCAGTCAAATTGACAGGTAGATTCTCTCCCTGTTTGCCCAGGAGAGCAACACCTCCTCCGCTGCTGCCAGCGGGGGTTCTATTGTCTGTTGTTCTATTGACAATAGAACCCTCGCTGGCAGCAGGGGAGGAGGTGTTGCTCTCCTGGGCCCAAAAAATTGAGATATTTTACGTGTCAATTTGACTGATAAATGCAGTCAGAGTGGTATAATCGTATATTATTTCATACTTAGGAAACGTTTCAGAAGGGGAAAAAAAAACGAGAACGTATGTCTTGAGTATTTAGGAAAAGTCATGGAAGATACCTTCACGGGGAGAGTTATTGCACTTTGCGATCTCAAAATCGCCAAAATGACCGGTTAGTCACCCGTGTGTTAAAGCAGTGGTTCTCAAAGTGGATTCCAGTGAATGCCCTACCGAAGGCCTTAAAGGAGTGTGGTTCCCTAGCATCCGTTAAAATCGCACTGAAAAACCACTTACAGGCGGCAGCCATTCACAACTGACAATAACAAACCTAGCCCAGCCTCCCTGGACCTTCTTTGTATTTACCTACTGTATATTATTTTTGCACTGTTTTTTTTTTTTTTTTTTTTTTTTTACTACAGTATATCTACTGCATAGTACTGTGTTCTATCCGTCTGTCATTCAATGTTATGAGATACTTCAATGGTTTCCTATGGAAATAAGCTTAGTCTCCTTTTAGATCTCCTTTTAGTTGACTTTGTACCAGTGAACTGTACCGTCATGAAACTCTACCTGCAAACTTCTGATAAAGTCTTCAATCAATCAACTCTGTCAGAGTTAAGGGAAGACCTTGACATTTTAAAGTTAGAGAACCAGGGGAGGGGGTTAAAGAGCATCCATGCTGCAGCCCTCCGGCTCTATACGCTTCTACGCTGTCCACTCCACCGTCCAAGTCCCCCTCTCTCTGTCCAACACACTGACAGCAACGCACTCACACAATGTCATGTGCGCACGCACGCACGCACGCACGCACGCACGCACGCGCACACACACAAAACACACACACAAAACACACACAGATGGACAGAAGGTCCAGTCATTAGAGTGTCAAATTTCTGCGCAAAAAACTACAACTATGTCATGCAGTCTCTCTCTCGCTCTCACACACACACACTCACGCGCACACAAACACACACACAAGCAGTGCAGTTGGTGGAAAACAGCACAGCTAGTCCAGCAATCTGAAAGGGATTAAGTGGCCACTTCACACAATCAGAAAAGCTCACACACACACACACACACACACACACACACACACACACACCCACACACACACACACACACACACACACACACACACACACACACACACACACACGTGCACAAACACAAACACACACACACACACACACACACACACACACACACGCGCACACACACACACACACACACACACACACACACACACACACAGTTGTTGAACACAGCTTACAGTGTGTACGCTTCTTATTGATATTGCATGAAACATCAAGTTAATCTGATATAGAGGGGAGAGAGAGAGAGAGAGAGGATCAGTGATGTAAAGTAACTAAGTAAATTTACTTAAGTACTGTACTGTACTTAAGTACAGTTTTGTATTTCCAGTTTTCAGTACTTTTACTTTTACTCCACTGCAATGATTTGAAAACTTTAGTTACTAGTTACTTTGCAGATATAAATCATTATATTATTGAACATACATTAATGCACTTTAGCCCTATTCTATACCATGGCTATTTGAAAATAGCCGATCTACAAGCTCAGCTTGTAGATCTGCTATTTTCAAACATTTTGTACACTTTTGGTACTTTAAGTACATTTTGATGCCAATACTTTCGTACTTTATTTACCCAAGTACATTTTGAATTCCAGACTTTTACTTGTAACGGAGTACATCTACATTGCAGTATTGATACTTTTACTCAAGTACAAAATGTGAGTACTTTTTTCCACCACTGGAGAGGATAACTACTGTAGCAGACACTAAACCATCGTGTACGATTTGTTGATTTACCTTTGTGATGTGCGGGGGGGAGGATTTCCTGCCGCACGTCAACAACAAGGTCAAAGTGATTATGATATGCAGTGTAGAGTTGAGCTGCTATTAGCAGAGCGTGCATCATGTCATGGAGGATTTGTTGTGTTGGTGGCATTTATTCTTTATTCTGTACGGTTCATCACAGGACAGTGAAGAGCTGTGCCTGCAAACACCGCTACACTATTATATTACACTAGAGCTTTCCTCACATCTAGCAGCGTATATAGGCCCGCACATATGGGCATGCTGATATAAGTATTCAATATCAAAAAATATGTATATCATATCATATTGTCTTTTTGGCAGCATCACATCTTTTTTATGATTATGTTTTATTTTTTATGATTATTAATAACACATGCTACAATATACTACACTCAGCCAATGGGGAAGTATGGTTCCCATTTCCAACATTCTACAAATGCTTTATTTTTTGTTTCTTTTCTTTTTTTATCCCATTTTTTTCACCCGGTGTCAATTGTCGAATGCAGGGATGGGCAACTTTGATGATGGCGAGGGCCACTATATTTCCACCTTCACTCCAGAGGGCCACATTGCATATTGCTACTTCCTACTTTGTCATTCTAGTATCTCATACAAAAGAAGCAAAAATAGCAGATCTACAAGCTCAAAACGCATCGCGCTGCGATGCGTTTTGAGCTTGTAGATCGTCTATTTTTGCTTCTTTTGAATTGGAATCCTGAATTATTTTTTGTTATTTTTTACCGGTAATTGGAATCCTGAAATGTAACATTTTGATTTAATTTCAAACACATTTAGTTATATATTCATGTTGACTCTATGAACCTAAATACGAATACCTACATTGGACATTAAAAAAAATACATTTGAATACTACTATACTAGTCATTAAGCTACTAATAGACTGACGGAATTAAAGCATGTTTGGAATTGTAACAGCTGAAATCAATAATATATTCAGTATTCCGTTATTAACCTGCGGGCCGCATTAAGTGAAGGTGAGGGCCGCATGTGGCCCCCGGGCCGCCAGTTGCCCATGTATGGTCTAATGTGATCCTAGGTGCCAACCTAGGGAGACAACGGACTGACCTCATGGCTCCTGCTGTGCATGAGGAGTCCATCTGCTGATTTTTCTTTTTTCAAGGTCACAGTAAATATTGGGAAGTTGTTGTTGAAACCTGGTGGGAAAGGTCAGTGTGCCACCCTGAAGAGACGGGTAACTGTTGGGTTCCAAAGGGTCTAAGACAAAGGTCACAATCAGGGTGTCATGATCACAATGGAGAATGGATTTTCTTGGGGAAAAAGGAAGAGGAAATAAAAATGGCAGGAATGATCAGCACTTGCTGACACAGAGAGATGATTAAATGCTGGATAAAAACAAAGTGTTCAAAATGCAGTAAAAAGGAATAGAGGTGATGGTACTGTATGTTGGTGTGTGTTTGGCTTGGAACCCAGCCGCTTTTCATTGGACTTTTTGAAAAGTCCAATTGGTTTTATGTGTCCACTCTCTCAGACCCATATCGTTGTCAGGTGGATACCTTGTATGTCCAAAACCGTTCGACGGCAAGCACACAACCACGAGGTGTTGTGGGCTTATACTGTAGATCTGCTATTTTCATTAGTTTTGTGCGACAGTCTTGTATGATGAAGCAGGGCTTTACAGTACGAAAAAAAATTACCAATTTGAAACTTGGAGATACAAGGTTTCTGCCCGACGACAGTGACTGTATAAGGGACCCTCTGGCGGCCCCCCGGACCCCACGTTGAGAAACGTGTGCCCATATTTAACTCACCGACACAGTTGAAAAAGGCCTCCTTCTTGCACTGGCTGGAGCAGCCGTCCCCGTTCATGGAGTTCATGTCGTCACACTCCTCCCTGGAACTGAGAAGCGCACGCAGGTGAAGCCACACTCTGTATACACACTGACCACACTAAAGAAATAATACTCATTAATCACAGAACCAAGCCTTCTTCATGGGCCAGGCATTCTTCCTGAAAATGATTTATTAACTTCTGTTGGGCGAGTCTTGTGTGCATACAATCGCGCGTGCGTGCGGGCATGCGTGTGTGTGTGTGTGTGTGTGTGTGTGTGTGTGTGTGTGTGTGTGTGTGTGTGTGTGTGTGTGTGTGTGTGTGTGTGTGTGTGTCGTGCGTGCGTGCGTGCGTGCGTGCGTGCGTGCGTGCGTGCGTGCGTGCGTGCGTGCGTGCGTGCGTGCGTGCGTGCGTGCGTGCGTGCGTGCGTGCGTGCGTGTGTGTGCGTGCGCATGCACGTGTGTACTTGTGTTACTGTATTAAACTATACCTGTGAAAGAGCCAAAGGCAGAATTTGAGAAATACAACTGCGAGGACGATTTTTCCGAGAGATTCAGATTCAGAGAAGAGGTTATGGGCTGGCGTTAGGCCTTAGCAGAGTGGTTCTCAATTAAACGTTTTCAAGTCAAGGACACCCACATTGATATGTATTTGGCTGCGGATCCCCCATCTTATACAGTATATATATTTTAAAATAGAAGATATACAAGCTCATTTGAGATTGTAGGTCTTGAAAAATGTTTTGAAAATGTGTGCAAATCTCTGAATATAGGCCTATATTGTTTTAAGTTATTTCATATATAATGTTTAAAGCCAAAAATGAACCACTGATCACAGAAACGCAAAGTCTTTTGCAAAAAGAAGATATTTGTAGAATCGGATTCAGTTAACTTGGGGGGTCCCATGGTGGTAGCACCATGGGACCCTCCCCAATAAGGACCCCCCTGCGGGGCGTGCATGCGTGCGCGCACAACTCTTACCTCTGTATGCGGCCGTCCCCGCAGTAAGGCGCCCCCAGCTCATGGACCAGCGGCGGGGAGGGTTCACTCTCACTCTGCCTGGAGATGGTCTGGACATGGTAGGTGTAGACCACATGGGGCAGGACATCCCTGTGGACACAGAGGATCAAGACCAATAGACCTTCAGTGGTGGGAAACTTAAATAAAAGTACAGTGATGTTACTAGGTTTTCAATGTAATGGGTCCCGGGACCCACAGGTGGTCATTCAAAAGGGTCCCAGAAAAGTTTTATGAGTCCTCAATACAATGTTTTCGAGCGCTGTGAGCTTGTAGATCGGCTATTTTCAAAATGTTTGCCTGTTTCTTATATTTGTTTTACAATTTGGCTAATGTTTGAAATTAGAACTACTAAAACTACTAAAACATGTGCCCCTAATGAATTCGGGCGCGCAAAATGGCGTCGGACGTCGGTGGAATCAAAACACTGACGTTTCTATCGCCTGTTTAAGACTTTCTACGTGGATTTTATTTGTGTTAACGTAGGGTAAAGTAGGATGCTTTCACCCATGAACAATGGTGGTGTCTGTGGAATTTAAAAATGTTTTTCTTTTACCGCGACCCGGTAAATTATTTTAACATGGACTCCAATGGAGGCGCATCCCCGGGACCCCAGGACCATGACTGAATGAGTCCCTGGGCGACTTGAATGAGTTTTTGATGCGGGATGCGCACGTAATGACATCACTGAAAGTATGTAGAAATTCATAGGTTGCATTTGTAGTCCTACACGGCCATGTTGAGGACCAACACAGGTGTTTCAATTTATCTGATTGGCATAGAACTAATGTTCTACGCCACACACACGCACGCACGCACGCACGCACGCACACACGCCACACACACACACACACACACACACACACACACACACACACACACACACACACACACACACACACACACATACACACACACACACGGTTTACATAGGTTGTGGGGACATTACATAGACTTCCATTAATTTCCTGTGGCCTTACCCTAACCTCTATCCCTAAACCTAACCCCTAACCCTAACCCTAACCCTAACCCTAACCCTAACCAAAACCGTTGTGGGGACCTACTATTTGGTCCCCACAATGTCTATTTCTCCAATTGTTCCATACTTGTGGGGACATTTGGTCCACACAAAGTAATAAAAACCTGTCCACACACACACACACACAGACACACACACACACACACACACACACACACACACACACACACACACACACACACACACACACACACACACACACACACGTGTGCATGACTGCCAAACGATCCCCATTCTCAGGGGCCTCGGTCGGTCGGCAGCAGCCATCGCATTTTCTTTTATCACGGAAGGTTCACCCGAGGCCAGCTCTCCCACACCGCCTCTCCTCTCCTCTCCTCTCCTCTCCTCTCCTCTCCTCTCCTCTCCTCTCCTCTCCTCTCCTCTCCTCTCCTCACCTCTCCTCTCCTATATAGTATCTCCTTTACTCCACTCCACTCCACTCTACTCCAGTCCACATGTTCTAATTTTCCCGGCCCCACGGTCACGGCCATCAAATTGAGTAGGTGCTTGTGTTAATGTGCAGGGGAAGCCATAACGTTTAATGAGTGCTAAGAAGACAAATCATTCAAATTAGCCATTTCTTTTTTTTTTTTTTTTTTTTTTTTTAGCTGGTTGGTCAGGGCTTACGGCTGAAGGTGGACCCTTAAAAGCATCAATCTAAAGCTGCGTTATAGAGCTTCAGTTGAGAGAGAAATTAGGCGAACTTTGCCGGAGACCAAAACGAGTGAAAATAGCAGATCGACAAGCTCACAATTCGTCGTGTTGTGAGCTTGTAGATATGTTATTTTCAGAGTGCAGCACCCTAGCGCTAAACATAAAAAGACTTGTCTTTATAGTTCTACTGGATCCCTTCTCCACTAGTCCCTCCCTAACATTTTAGTCTAGTTTTTATTAGTTGACGAAATTGTTAATATATTTAGTCTTAGTTTCATTCATCATATATTTTTTGTTTATTTCTTTGCCAGAGAAAAAAGGTGGCCAGTGAAAAAAAACGTGTGACGCGTTGTGAGCTTGATCTGCCATTTTCAAACATTTTGTACTCTTACTTTTGGTACATTTTGATGCCAATACTTTTGTACTTTTACTCAAGCAGATTTTTAATTCCGGATTTTTACTTGTAAGAGCACGGTCGGTCAGTCGGTCACACCAAAGTATGGCTGCCAGCTGATAAACTATTTTTGTGCACGGCTGACAAAAAACACAGAGAGCGCATTTATAGTATCAACACAGGAAGTTTGATGTGACATACAGCACTATCACTACTACTGCTACTGCTGCTGCCAGGGGCGACACAAGGGAGGGGGGGGGGGGGGGGGAGTGGGACTGAGTTACAAGGGCCCAAGGTGGAGGGGCCTTAATTATTTTATATACTTTAGCTATTGAAAAATAGCAGATATACAAGCTCACAGCGCGACTGCAAGCTTGGAGATCTGCTATTTTCGAAAAGATGTAAAAATGTGTGCAAATCTTTGAATATATGTATTTATTTAAGCGAACATTTGTAACCCAAATTTTGCTTCTGGGGGGGGGGGGAACAAAATGGAACAAAATATTTTGAGATGGGTGGTCCGTGGCCAAATACATATAATTTTGGGGGTCCTTCATTTGAAAAACTTTGAGCACCACTGACATAGAAACATAGATTATTATTTTTTTTACTTCAAAGACTTGCACAAATTTTTACGATTTTTCAAAAATAGCAGATCTACAAGCTCGCAGCGCGGCACTCGGTGCCGCGCTGTGAGCTTGTATATCTGCTATTTTTCAATAGTTAAAGCACAAAGTAAGTAACGCAGTGAATCCTTGTACCCGGGGCCCAGAATTTGGTGCGACACCCCTGACCACTGCTGCTCTGTTTTACTCTGTGTTCTATTCCTCCTGCAGTCTTGGCATGATGACGGGCCGACGGGGCCTGGCTAAGACTCTGGGCCGCGCTCAAATGTCCCCCCACCCCCCACCCCTTTAATTGAATTAGTTTAGCCCCTGGAAAAGGCAAGCTGAGGGAGACTCGATCCTGGAGAGGAGAGTGGCAGAGAGACGGACGGACGAGAGACAGAGAGAGACAAACAGACAGACAGAGAGAGAAAGAGGGAGAGAGAGAGAGGGAGAGATAGAGAGAGCAGCAGATACTGTAGGTGGGGTGGGGTGAAGGTATAGTGATGATAAGACATTTGGACAATGTTCCCACTGTGTGCAGAACAAGGTTATTATAGTAAACGAAAACGAACTAAAAAACGAAAACTAGAATGGAAAAACATTTTAGTTAACTGAAATAAAAACTAAGCTTTAAAAAAAAAAAAAAAAACTAACTGAAACGTTATTGTGTGTTTCCAAAACTAACTAAAATAAACTAAAATGATAGAGAAAATCTCCTTAGTTTTCGTCTTTCGTCTTTTGTGGAAATAAAAAAAAAAAAAACACCAGTTGGTGAGGTCAAAGAGAGAAGTTGTATGCCTCAACATTCCTGCCACTCTCAACAATATGTTTTGTTCATTTTCTTTATTAGACAATACTTTTTCCGGAGCTTTTTTAATCTCACCCCTGACAAATACCCCATATTACGTAAAAGACTAAAACTAACACTAAAACTAATAAAAACGAAACTAAAACTAAGCATTTCAAAAAATAAAACGAAACGAAACTAGCAACCTCACTTTATAAACGAATTAAAACTAAACTGTAATTGAAAACAAAACCTCAAAACTAATAAAAATAAAAACTAATGGAAAAATCCAAAACTATTATAACCTTGGTGCAGAAGCACGCTAGTCAATCATCTACAGTTTCATATACAGTAGACCCCAGTGGTGGAAGAGGTACACTGGTTTTACTTCTAGGTAAAAGTATCAATACTGCTAGTGTGAAAGTGTAAAATGTGGTTCATTGGGAGGTAGGGGGGACAATGTATTGCGAAGGGCCCTTCACGGCCTGTAAGTGGCATTAAAAGCAACCTCAAGGTGGCGCTAGTAGAGGGCCATGTGAGAAATTAGGTTGTGGTTTGCCGGCCAAGCAGTGTGTGTGCAAAGTTTGGCATGGATAGGGCAACGGTGCCGGAGATAAGAGTATAGGGCCAAAAGTGTGACGTGACGGACAGACGGACTGATGGACTGACTGACAGACAGCCGGTGGAGGTTTTGATAGTAACACAAAGAAAATGCACTTTGTAATTTGAACCTTTGAATACATGACCATTTACTCAACTCAAGTATATTATAATACTTTCTCCGCGCGCTGACTTATCCTTGTGGACGCCCCTAAACGAACACAGACCTCTCTCTCTCTCCCTCTCTCTCCCCGTGCCTCTGTACAGTGCACAGAGAGATGTGTATTTTTGATTAATAGCGTGCCGTGATGGACGTGCAGGGCCCTCCAGGGCCCCCTTAAAGTGGCCCCTCCACTTTGAGCTGCAGGCCCACGGTCACACAAAGGCAGCGGGCCCTGTCCCGGCCCAGAGGCTTCCATTCAGATAGTAGGGCTTTTGTGAGAGCGCCCTGAGCCCCCCGTTTTGACACTGAATCACACTCAAAGTCAAAAGTTCAGAGGCCATCGAGATCAAAGGCATTACCTTATCCCTCAAATACCTGGAACGCGCCTGAGTAGCGTTAGATTTGAACCACTTTAACCATTATTTAATGCTTTAACTATTGAAAAAATAGCAGATATACAAGCTCACAGGGTTCCGCTTGAAAAAAACGTGCAAATGTGAGCAAGTCTTTGAATATCCTTAACTCGATCATTGACCCGACTTCTAAATCCTTCCTCTAAATCAGTGGTTCTCAAACTTTTTCATGTCAAGGACCCCCAAAATTACATTTATTTGGCCGCAGACCCCCATCTCAAAATATGCTGTTCCAGGGACCCCCCAGAAGCAGAGATTTGAGTCACAAAAGTTTGCTTTGAAAAATATATATTGAAAAATGTGCACACATTTTCATGATTTTTTCAAAAATAGCAGATCTACAAGCTCGCAGCTTGTATATCTGCTATTTTTCAATAGTTAAAGCAGTCAATAATCCTAGGCCTAAATGGGTTATACAAAAAGACCAGGTTTTGAAAAATTGCCCCAGATGTTCCCATGCTGATATAATAATAATAAAAAAAGAAAATTGCCAATGCAATATCTTGCAGCGCGTTAAGTCTTGCCCCTCACGCCTAAACTTTTCACGTTTTTTTTTGAGCGGTGGTCACAACACTCCTATACGTGGCCGTGTGTGTGGGTCTGTCTGTCTGTCTGTCTGTCTGTCTGTCTGTCTGTCTGTATGCGTGTCTGTCTGTATGTAGCCTGTATGTAGTACCTTTTGTGACCACACATGTTAAGGGAGGGGCGCTGTTGTTCAGGCCAGGCCAGGCCAGACACCCACCCACCCACCCACCCACACACACACACACACACACACACACACACACACACACACACACACACACACACACACACACACACACACACACACACACACACACACACACACACACACACACACACACACACACAATATATATATATTTGTTTTGCTGTTGCGCAGCCTCCACGACCACCGCTCAGTTCACACGGGTGTGATTTCTTTTTTTTTTTTTTTGCTATCTTGAAAAACATTTAAACTCTTTGCAGCCTGAGGCCGATTCTACAAAATGTTTTCTGAAAAACGTTGCTTTGCTACATCAGTGGTTGCAAAATTATTTCATGTCAAGGACAATGAAATGTATTTGGCCGCGGACCACCGTCTCAAAATATTTCTCTCAAAAATAGCAGATGTGCAAGCTTGTGGCCCGGCACAAAGTGACGCACTATAAACGTATATACAGTATTTGCTACCTGCTAGCTACCTGATAAAATAATAGTTAATAAAAGTGGTTACAAAAAAAGTGAACATCTAACTATTAATTTAGCGAATGTCTGTCTGCATGTTGACATCAATGATATTACACAGTGTTGTCGCCAAGGTAACAATGCCCAACTGACATCACTGACTGACATCACTATAGTGCCCAAATTTGGAGATGACATGACATCAGACTGGCCTGGACATGGAACACATGGGCATAAAAGAGTGCCAGCCAGACAGACGGATACAATGGGTATTGCACAACTGGTTTATAGTGAAATGTAAGGAATCCAACGGCTTTCTCGTACATCAATCCAACAACGGAAAGGCTTTGAATATAAGATAATCAAAATCCATTATCCTGAGGCGGAACATTTGACAAAATGGCAAAGACATTTCATAGAGAGTGAAAAAAAGACGTATCAAGTATGTTTATTATAAGTATCAGCTCGGCAAATAAAAGTTGAATTGATCCCAGTGCATGACGGAGGACGATATCACGATAAATTAAATCTCCACGATACGATTATCGTGAGTGTTTTTTCATCACGATAAATGATAATATCGCTTATCGTCCCATCCCTATTATATAGCATCACAATCATTTTAACCACTTAATTTATTATGTTATTCTTTGGCTAGTCAAACATAGCAGATATACAAGCTCATAGGGCATCACTTTGTGCCGCACTCATCCCTCCTAAAAAGGATCCGACTCCAGCGGCTAAACAAGGTGTCGCGTGATAAGATTTCGTGCGTGTCCTAGACATTCTTCTACGAGGCCCCCCCGGCGAAGAATAGAGGCTTTATCTCATGCCATGCTCTGGGAGTCAGGGACAAGGCGGCCGTAATATGCCTTTTCAAAGGTGTTTTTGATAGCGGCGGATGATTACACGCGGAAGTGTGTGTTGAATGTGAGTGCTTGTAAAGTGAGAGAGAGGGAAGTGCATTGTTGTGTGCCGTGGACGGGGCGCCGGGGCCGGCCGGGCCGCACACACACCACAGAGAGCGTTTCGTGTTGTGTGTGTGTCTGTGAGTGTGCGTGTGTGTGTGTACTGTAGATTTAGTAGCGTTTGATAAATAGGACATTGTGAGGACCATTTTCCTGATCCTCCCACAAGAGAAAATGATTTTGTGAAAATGGTTTTGTGGTTAAGAAGTAAATTAGATTTTAGGCTTGATTTATACATAGCTGTGTGATGCAGGCACACAAACACACACACACAGCTGATCTGAAAGAGCTTGTAGTTTGGATATCAATGTTCTCTCCTCCATCAGTGCCCTTATCCTGGGGTTGGCGAAAGGGCCTTTCTGTGTGGAGTTTGCATGTTCTCCCCGTGTCTGCTAGGGTTGATACCCTCACAAAAACATGCAGTAATCCTGGTCTCTACACTGTCTCCCCCTGGCCAGCCGGGGCGCCTGATGGAAGGGAAAGGAACTGGTTGGAATAACGTGTTCCTTCCACATGCTACGTCCAATTGGGGACGTAGCATGTAAGGTAAGGTGAAAAGTAACGGCTTGGACTCCTCCTCATGCATAGAAGGAAGCATGAGGTCAGTCCGTTTCTCACTCCAGGTTGGGAAACGGCCATTTGTCTGCCCTCTGCAGACAATTGAAAAACTGGGCTACAAAAAACATGGGACAACTATATATACCGGTATATATAAATATATAAAAAATGAATCTGAATCACCATTCGGATTGTAAAAATAGCATATATAATGTGAGCTTGCGGCACTAAGTGACACGCTGTGAGCTTGTACATCTGCTATGTTTTGGAATATCCAATTCAAAAATGTAAAACTGACAAGGATGCTTTCCCTGGGTTAACCTCAGGCTTTAAGATTAGGGTTAAAAATGTATAAATAAATAAATGTTGATGTCCTCACAATTATGGTAATACAAACGTGTGTGTGTGTGTGTGTGTGTGTGTGTGTGTGTGTGTGTGTGTGTGTGTGTGTGTGTGTGTGTGTGTGTGTGTGTGTGTGCTTGTGTGTGTGTGTGTGTGTGTGTGTGGCCACAGCAGTGATTGGAGCTCTGTGCGATGTGAGTGCAGTGCACACACACACATATGCATATGTTTCCGTTTCTGTTAGCTTGCTAGCTTGCTTGTTGTTCTTGGCGAAGAGCGCCCCAGATGAGAGGGCCAGATAAATCTAAGGAAGTCGACGAAAATGCTTAGATTAAGCCTGCAAGAACAACAAATACGAGCGACACACATTTTGTCAGGGTGACAGCTGACAAGCATTTGAGGTTTTTCGACGTTTGTAGGTTCATGGCCATTTCATATAAATGAGAGCTCTCGAAAAGCAACACACTGAGACCTTTGAATTGGAATCTTCAATGGCGCGTGCATGCGTGCATGCACGGGGAAGCTTATTGGGGAACGTATTCGCCGATTGTACACGGCACATTTGACACGTTTGAACAGCACGCCACATAAGTCAGAGTCGAGAGCTTCTGCGGTTATTGTTATTGGTGACTCATTCACTGTTTTTTCTTCGCCAAAGCAAACCATAGAACTGTCTAGACAAACAGCCATGTTAAACAAACAGATAATCAGTTAAGCAAACAAGCCAGCCAGTCAACCAACAAGCAAACAAACAAATACAGGAATACGAGGTTTGTTGGTTTTCTGCTTGTCAAGCTGTTCTGTGTGTCCTGTCGGTTGTGTGTCCTAATGCAGCCATTCTGGATTAGGGCTGTCATGATATGACATTTTACATGACGATTAATTGTCACTCAAATAATTGGCAATTAACGATTTAATTGTGTTTTTGTCGTTGATAATTACATTTCTGTTTGGCTTTTAGGCTTTGAAGTTGTACATGGTAGATATGACACATAACGTAAATATACAAAGAAATTACTGACATATTTGACAACTTACTACTTAAAAAAATAACTTTGATAGTGGAAATAGCCGATCTACAAGCTCACAACACGTTGTGAGCTTGTAGATCTGCTATTTCCACTATTTCGGACATTTTTCAACATTTACGATTATGACGATTATGACAAAATAATTGCGATAATGTCAAATAATCACGATTAGGCGATTATGTAATAATTGTGACAGCCCTATCTGGATCTTCTCTGGATCAGGGCCCACTTCCAAATCTCAACTGAATTCACGGCCCACCCATCTGACCACTTAACTTAAAGGGCTAGAACACTTTGATATAGAGGTTTGAGTTGAGGTTTGCAATAAAAAAAAAATATATAGATCCATTTTTTTAAGTACAAAACGACTATCCTTTTTTTTGTCAGGGCTGGTAGGGTGGACTTTAATGGTTATTAATAAAACAAATTGAATGCCAACATAGTTTTTTGACTTATGTCGTTCCAGGCAACGCTTTCTGAGAGATTTTCACTAAAAATCTAAGAATATTCAGCGTCGCTCCGCGGGAGCCCTCAAAAGATGTGCACGGGTGTCCTGGAGTTGGAAAATTGCACCCAGCCCCGTCTCCCATACACATTCATTATGGCTATTCTTTTATTTTTTTTAAAGGGAAACTCTCTTTTTGTTCCAGTGACATCGGAAATAATTGGCGACCCATTATGCTAGAGCAGGGGTCTTCAACAGGGGGTCCGCGACCCCTAGGGGGTCCGCAGAGGTACTGCAGGGGGTCCACGAAATTATTGCTTTAAAAAAAAAAAAAAAGATTTCAAAAAATGTATTTTTTTCTCACATTTATGTTAAAAAATCACACCCGTGTGAACTGAGCGGTGGTCGTGGAGGCTGCGCAACAGCAAAACAAATATATATATATTGTGTGTGTGTGTGTGTGTGTGTGTGTGTGTGTGTGTGTGGGTGGGTGGGTGTCTGGCCTGGCCTGGCCTGAACAACAGCGCCCCTCCCTTAACATGTGTGGTCACAAAAGGTACTACATACAGGCTACATACAGACAGACACGCATACAGACAGACAGACAGACAGACAGACAGACAGACAGACCCACACACACGGCCACGTATAGGAGCGTTGTGACCACCGCTCAAAAATAAATCATGATTCTTTCCATTTTGAATAGCTTGAATACATGATTACTATGCAATTGACAGATTGTTGATATTATTGACATTGGTTCTCAGTTAATAAGTAGTATGTTTAGAAATGGTAGTGGTACGGCCCACCCTGCTCGCTGTAACTTGTACATGTTTAACCCATTTAGGCCTAACCTATAGTTAGGCCTAAATCAGAATTTAGCCTACAAAAACAAATATGTTGCAACATACATGTACTGTACATGTACTGTAAGCCCCTCCCATACACTAAAATGTGTAACCGGCCTGAATGGGTTAAAATAAAAAATATGTCGTAGCCCCGACCCCCCCACCCTACGAGGTGGTAGGGGGTCCCTGCTCCATCTCCCCATCAGTTTGGGGGTCCCCGGCCTGAAAACGTTGAAGACCCCTGTAGCTAGAGAACAGTGCCATCCAGCGATAGGTCATCAAAGTCGGCAGTGGCGGCCTGGACCATTGTTGGGAATAACTTGTCAAGGTTGTCACGAGGCGATCAATGTGTTAATTGATGGCCCACAGTATACAAGTAGGTCTACTGAAGATCCCCCCGCCCCCACCATCTACAATCAATCACACACCGATACTGTACTGGTAGGTCTGTGGCGTTGTTGGTGCCAAAATATATAAACAGAAAGATAGAATGACGTCAAACACGATTAGAATCCCTTATGAAGAACATTTCTATAGCGCTTGTTTCAATGTTGACGGTGTGATTCCAGAGCTGGTTGAAGGACATCCAGTAGCGCTATAGGAACAAAGAAGCGTCTGTCTCAACCTGTACACTCCTATACGAGACCTCCACCATCTAAGATTGATTTCCACCATTTAGACACGGACACATTTTGTTGGTGTCGGGCAGAAAACCTTGTATCTCCATTGTAATTTCAGAAGGTGTTAAAAGTGAAAGTGGTTAAAATCTGTGCGTTTTATGAATACTAAACCAATGAGTAAGTACATATTTAGTATTAACCCATTGAGACCGGGAAAGCATCTGTGTCACTTTCGATTTTAACCACTTGAACCATTATTTCATTTTATGTTTCTGCAAATCTTTGAATAAATGTTCTTTTTAAGTAAAGTCTTTGCTTCTGGGGGGTCCCTGGAACAACATATTTTGAAATGACGAAACGAATAAGAAACATTCAACCCTCTTAGCGGGGCAGATAAATGCATTTTTGTACTAAAATACTTCACAAGTGGAAAGAAACCTAAAACTTTTCACAAGTACTCCTTAGGGGTTGTTCCTATGATAAAACACGTTAGACACTGAAAAATCGAAATGGCTGCCATGTTTCCAAGATGGCTGCCTCTGAACAGTACGCCAGCCAGTTAATATCCGATTTGCATAATATTAGAGTTGTTTTGTAGGTTTTAAAACATCCTGAGTTCATTTATTACACTTTTAAAGCAGCCAGAATAACCTTTCTGACTTTTGGTTGGGGTCTTTCCTCACCTGGGACCCCCCAAACAGACCTCTGGGCCTATCTCAGTAATCGCTTTGCTCCTGCTCCAGAGCAATGTTAAATTAGATCATAACTGAAGCATTAAAGTTGTTGTAACTGGGCTCTGAAAGCAAAAATCAGTAGTAGCAAATACCCAGGGATCTTCCACAGGGGGTCCGGGACCCCTAGGGGGTCCTCAGAGTTACTACAGGGGGCCTGCCGAATCTTGATGGGGAAGTTTTTTTCCTTTTTGAAGCGGTGAAAACCGCTTCCAATGAATGGCTTTGTGTGTATCCCGCCCATATATGGTCATTTCAGTCCAGAATGAACAGGCTTTTTCAAAAACAGAATGTCCGTTTAATTACCATATATGGTGATCTCAGTCCAGAATGAACAGGGTTTTTCAAAAACACAAAGTATGTTACCTTATGTCCATATATGGTCACTCCAGGCCAGAATGAACAGGTTTTTCCTGTCCCACAGAATGTCCGTTTAATTACCATATATGGTGATCTCAGTCCAGAATGAACAGGGTTTTTCAAAAACACAAAGTATGTTACCTTATGTCCATATATGGTCACTCCAGGCCAGAATGAACAGGTTTTTCCTGTCCCGTACGTGTAAAATATCAGTCCAGAATGAATAGGCTTTTTCAAAAAGCAAAATGTCGATGTCCCTCCCGGTTAGATGAATGGATACTTTGAGGATTGGTCAAGCTTCACATGATAATTTGGCCTTCAGGGTTTAAAAAATGTAGTAAGCCACAAATACATTCAGAATAGAGGTTTTATCTGTCCACCGCTTCACGTCGAACCGAGGTTTGATTTTTTTGTTTTACATTTGAAACTGTTTTTAGTAGTATTCTCAGTATTATTCATAACATTTTTTTGTTAGACAGACAGGTTCTCAGGTGTTACTGCAGGGATTGCAAGAATTAAGGTATTGCAACTTCTCACTTTGGGCGCGCAGACTAACATGTCCATTTATTGCACTGTACTCACACTGACAACACAACACACACACCTCTTTGTTATGGTCACCCCAAATCCCGCACCCTATCCTCTTAAAGAGCTCGCGGTCAATTGTACCCAGAGAAATTCACTACTGCATACATGTCCTCCCTAATAGTGTTGACAGTTTCCACTATAGCATTTGCAGGGAGGAGTGCAAGGCAGATTATTGTTTGCTTTGCAGCCACATTTGATGAGCTCAAGTACTGCCTTTGGAGCAGGGAGGGCAAGAAACCTGACTGGAACATCCCCTCCACTCTCTGAATTCCATCTATTTTTTTAATTGATGGAAGCTCAGGGCAATTTGTCAGGTATGAAAAGGTAGGCATCATAATATGATACCTTCATCAAGGGACATGATTTTGAGGAAGTGCAAACACATGAAGAGGCTGATACCCCGATTCCTTATCAAGTTCTTGCCTCCGGTAAACAAAAAAGGAAATTGATATATTCGAGTGAGTTCAAGTTATTGGATGTTACAAATGTCAAGGGTTCCTTTGCGTGCATAGTTTTTCAGGTGCTGACTGGGGAAGAACATTTGTTGGAATCACCAAAAAGACATGGGTCAATGCCTACTTGATGATGATGATGATGACCAAGCCATTAACCGCTTCAAGGACCTTGGCAAGGTCATTGGCCATTCCTCCTGAGCTTATAAATGGTGAGCTTCCATCAACATTGCAGTCGGAACATTTTGCATGCCATGTTTACAGTTCAAAAGGTCCAACAACCCTGGGATTACTCTGATGGGAACTATTTCTGTCAAAGAACTTGGAGGGTGAGATGCTACCTCCAACTCGTGCTGCTACCACATTATCTCCGTGCCAACTCCGTCACAATGCAGGATAAATCATACCTGACAAATTGCCCTGTGCTTCCACCAATCGAAGAAAATAGATGGAATTCAGAGAGTGGAGGGTATATTCCAGTCAGGTTTCTTGCTCTCCCTGCTCCAAAGGCAGTACTTGAGCTCATCAAATGTGTCTGCAAAGCAGGTTTTAAGGGACGGTGCAGCTGCTCAAATAACCTGCCTTTCACTCTATGCTATATGGTGGAGACTGTGTCAACACTATTAGGTTGGACATTGAAGATGATGATGATGAAGACGAATATATCCTTCATGTCTGAAATTACTGTATTGTAGTGAATCTCTTTGGGCGTAATTGACCATGGGCTCTATAAGAGGATAAGGTGAGGGTTTTGGGGTGACAATAACAAAGAGGTGTGTGTGTGTGTGTGTGTGTGTGTGTGTGTGTGTGTGTGTGTGTGTGTGTGTGTGTGTGTGTGTGTGTGTGTGTGTGTGCGCGCGTGCGTGCGTCAGTGTGAGTGCAGTGCATGGAAATGTTGTTCTGCGCCCAAAGTAACTGTTTAACACAAAAACATTATAAATAATACTGAGAATACTAATAAACCATCAAAGTACAATACATAAAACCAGGATACATAAAAACATTAAAAGTTTCAAATGTAAAAAAAAAAAGGAAAAAAAAAGATCTCATCGAGATTTGGCAGGCCCCCTGTAGTAGCTCTGAGGACCCCCCGAGGGGTCCCGGACCCCCCGTGGAAGACCTCTGTTATTTGCTACTAGTCATTTTTTATTTCAGAGCATATTTCAGATCTAATTTAACATTGTTCTGGAGCAGGAGCAGAGCGATTACTGAAATAGGCTCAGGGGTCTGTCTGGGGGGTCCCAAGTGAGGAAAGACCCTAACCAAAAGTCAGAAAGGTTATTCTGGCTGCTTTAAAAGTGTAATAAATGAACTCAGGATGTTTTAAAACCTACAAAACAACTCTAATATTATGAAAATTCGATATTAACTGGCTGGCGTACTGTAAAACATATCAGAAAAGGCGGCCATCTTTAAAACTGGCGGCCATTTTGAAAATTAAGTGTCTAATGTGATTTTTCTAAAGAATGACCCAAGAGGTACACTCTGTAAAATTTTGGTGTTTCTTTCCAGAACTGAAGTATTGTTCTCCTTACCTGCCTCGCTATCTGTCTACATATTTAAAACGATTTGTGTGTGTTTTTTTCTTGTAAATCAACGTCATACGTAAAAATTGTATCCCATGATTTTGTAACCCATTTTTCACCCAGTGCTAATTGCCTAAACTGTAATCCTGGGTGCTACTCTCCCTCTGCCGTGCCTGGGGCGAGCCCCGAACTATGAGCTCATGCTTCCTTCAATGCATGAGGAGTGAGCAGCCTGCTTCTTATCACCTGACAGGGGGAGTTTCCCCGGTTGGACGTATATCGCGTGGAAGGAACACGTTATTCCAACCAATTCCTTTCCCCTTCATCAGCCGTCTGACCAGGGGGAGGCAGTATGAAACATCTCTACATGACTTCATCATCGGGCAGTCTAGACTAGAGACCAAGATTACTGCATGTTTTTTGTGAGGTTAACTATCCTAGGGGACACGGGGAGAACATGCAAACTCCATAAACAGAAAGGCCCTTTCGCCAACCCAACCTAGGGTATAGGGCGCTGATGAGACAGAGAGAGGAGAGAACACGCCCCCAACGCCCACAGCGTTCCCGGCGGGAATCAAACCCGGGACCTTCTAGCTTAGAGGCGACAGCACTAACAGACTACGCCACCGTGCCCCCTTGATCTTTCCACAGCTCTACAGAAAAGCAGCGGTAGTAGCAAGCTAGAAACGCAGCGCGAAGATCTGGTGGATCTGCTACTTCCAGTGGCGTCAGTTCAGCAAAAGCTAAGGTATGGCAACATGACTGGTGTCTTGCGCGCGTGCAAGACACCAGTCATGTTGCCATACCTTAGCAACAGGCATGATGAATTTATGTATTTACTTTTATTTTATTTGTATTTTTTTTCTGTAGCCAAGGTATGGCAGCTGCCATACCTTGCCATACCCAATTGACACCTTTGGCTACTTCTGCTACATTTGTGTTTGAATCCTGCAAAGTAACAGCTTTGGTAGATACGTGGTTCCCACCCGCGACAGAGACGATATTATATGTTAACAATACCTTCGCTATATACCACACTGGAATCTTTTTTCTTTTCTCTTTTTTTCTGGACCGGGGCCAACTTACGCGGGAGAGAAAAACCCTGGGAAATCAGGGCCGTTCAGAGGATTTCCAAGAAGAGGGGAGTGCTGCCGAAGACATCCCAGGAACCTTACTGACTGCTGGACCCATTCACTCACTCTGTCTGCCCTTCATCTATATATGGTTCATATTAGCGGGATTACACAAGGCTCTACTCCTAAATGCCTTGCCTCTCCTTTACGGAGGGCAAGGTGAGAGAGGGAGGGAGGGAGAGAGAGAGAGAGAGAGAGAGAGAGAGAGAGAGAGAGAGAGAGAGAGAGAAGGAAATCCATCACTGAGTAATGTAGCCATGAAGAGGGATTTTTTTGTGTTTTAGGGGAAGAAGGCATTCCTGAAGTTAGATAGTTGGCCTGGGAAACCAAACATTCACAGATGTTTCGAGATATTGCTAGATTATGATGTAAAAAAAAAAGAAGAAGAAGAAGAAGAAGAAAAGGAAAAGGAAAAAATGACTGGTCAGTGGCCATAAAAGAAATCAAATAAAATCCACCACAAATTTGACACGTTAATGCAACTTGTGTCATCCCTAAGATTGTCAACCTCGCGGAAACAACAAATTAATAAATAAACCACACCGCACATTTTAGTAGGAGGCGAAAAGATAGTCAAAATTCGCAGCCCACCCCTTCAAATTAAATATGATTTGCTTTGATTTTATTGTATTGTATATGTTTTTTTGTATGTCTAAAAAAATAAAATAAAAATATTGTTTAAAAAAAATATATATATATATATGATTTGCTGAGAGCTTGTAGCTCAGCTATTTCGTTGTGAGCTTGTAGCTCAGCTATTCCTGGCAAATTTGGCCTAGATGGGGGAGGGGAAAGAGTGGACCAAAAAAAATAAAAATAAAACACACCACACATTTTAGTAGGAGGCAAAAAAGATAAAGTCAAAAGTTCTCAGCCCAACAAGCCTTCAAATTAAATATGAAAAACCTTGGAGGTTTGCTTCCAAAACTAATTGTGCACACGGAGGCTATCGAAGACAATTACGGGGTTGGAACGTGGCGCCATTTCTCACAATTAGCCAGGAAGTGAACAAACACACGCTCTGCTGCCAAGGAAAGAAAACCTCAAGCTCTGAAACGGAGAGCCAACCTGAGAGGGAAAAAAACAAACTGTGTGTGTGTGTGTGTGTGTGTGTGTGTGTGTGTGTGTGTGTGTGTGTGTGTGTGTGTGTGTGTGTGTGTGTGTGTGTGTGTGTGTGTTTTCTTGCTCCCTGCTCCTGGAGGAGACGTGAGGCTGTCAGAGTTGCGCGGCGGCAATGGACGTGACAGGAGGAGGAGGAGCCAAGGAATGAGGTCACGGGGTGGGGGGAGGGGGGGGGGGGGGCCCTGGGGTACAGGGATTCACTGTGGGTCCCCCCATGAATGTTCTTCATAGAGAGGGGGAGGGGGTTTAACGCATTTTAGACTGGGTGGGCACGCATTATTTTGTGCTTTAACTATTGAAAAATAGCAGATATACAAGCTCACAGCGCGCAGCGCGGCACCGAGTGCCGCGCTGCGAGCTTATAGATCTGCTATTTTTGAAAAATCTTGAAATAAGTCTTTGAATATTTCAAATCCTTCTAAGGTTTTTTGAAAAAAACGATGTTTCTATGTCAGTGGTGCTCAAAACTTTTTCATGTGAAGGACCCCCAAAATGATATGTATTTGGCCACGGACCCCCATCACAAAATATTTAGTTCCAGGGACCCCCAGAATCAAAATTTGAGTTACAAAAGTTTGCTTAAAAAAAAAAAACATATTCAAAGATTTTGAACACATTTTCCACGACTTTTAAAAAATAGCTAAAGTATAAAATAATAAAGGCACCTCTCCACCTTGGGCCCCAGTAACTCAGTCCCACTTGTGACGCCCCATGGTTGGGTCCCATAGAAGGAGTAAAGGGCTAGTAATGGGTGATGGTGATGATCAGGGGTGTCGCACCAAATTCTGGGCCCCGGGTACAAGGATTCACTGTGGGGCCCCTGTGCTTTAACTATTGAAAAATAGCAGATATAAAAGCTCACAACGCGGCACCGAGTGCCGCGCTGCGAGCTTGTAGATCTGCTATTTTTGAAAAATCATGAAAATCCTTCTAAGGTTTTTTGAAAAATCTATGTTTCGATGTCAGTGGAGCTCAAACCTTTTCATGTGAAGGACCCCCAAAATGATATGTATTTCGCATCTCAAAATATTTAGTTCCAGGGACCCCCCCCCCCCAGAGGCAAAATTTGAGTTACAAATGTTCGCTTAAAAAATACATATAGTCAAAGATTTGCACACATTTTCACGACTTTTCAAAAATAGCAGATCTACAAGCTCGCAGCGCGGCACTCAGTGCCGCACTGTGAGCTTGTATATCTGCTATTTTTCAACAGCTAAAGTATAAAATAATTAAGGCCCCTCCACCACCTTGGGCCCTAGTAACTCAGTCCCACTTTCCTACCCCTTGTGACGCCCCTGGTGATGATGGTGGTGGTGGGGGGGGGGGGGGGGGGGTTTGGCTGGGAGGTCCCATCACATCGGGGGCTTGCTGAGACGTGGCTTTGAAGCCGTGACAGCTTTGAAGGCAGGGTCAGGGAGAGGATTAGCCCTGGTGTCTCCCTTAAGGACCCCAGAGGTCAACCTGTCTCCCTCTCTCTCTCTCTCTCTCTCTCTCTCCCTCTTCATCTCAGCCTCGCTCGCCCTATACTCCATAATTCACCCTATCGGCCCTGACCTCCCCGCCCCCCCCCCCCCCCCCCTCCCTCGGCTGTCCCAAACAAACCAACCACCACCCATGGATGGCAGCCACGGGAGCCAAGGAAGAAGTCCCCCCCCCCCCTTCCCACAATCCCCCCTCATTCAGAATCCTGCTCAGCCCAGCTCAGGTGAAGGCCAGTGGCCTGAAAGTGGGAGGTCACTTCGGGGGGCCCCCCTCCCCCCCCCCCCCCCCCCCCCTCCCGTCTGTGGAGAGCAGGGACGTGCCTGGCCATTGGGAAAAAGCGGGACAACTCCCGAACGGCCGGGAATCATTCCCGGCCGGTCCAGGCCGGCCATTAGGAAAAAAAAATAAAAAGTAAAATGTCGGCCATTTTGGGGGCTGGGCGGCCAACAAAGTAAATCGTCACTGTCGGGCAGAACCCTCGTATCTCCAAGTTTCAAATTTTACATTTTTTCGCAAAGCAAAGCCCTGCTTCATCATACAAGGCCGTTGTACAAAAGTAGTGAAAACAGCAGATCTACAAGCTGCGAGGCGTTGTGTGCTTGTAGATCGGCTGTTTTCACTAGTTTAAATATTTTTTAAATGATAAATACAAAACAAACGGTTTTGGACATACAAGGTTTCCACCCGACAACGACGACATATAACTCATGTACAGTAACTGACCCACTGACTTGTCACTTGTCATGATCTGAAATGGCAAATCTTTCAGTATAGCAGCAGCGCTATAGAGAGAGAGATCTCTCTATAGCACGCAATGAGGGCCTCTACAACTCTTTTTCCCGGGCTGAATCAGGGGCCCAGCACGTCCCTGGTGGAGAGAGGCTCCTGGACGTGCCGGTGAACCGTGACTGTCTGGTGAACTTACTGTGTGGTCAAATCACAACACTGCAGTGAGTGGACTGCAACCCAGAGAGGGTCAACCACAACACGTTACGTTGGCTTTGTGGTGCAGCGAAAACATCTGGGCGACCTCTGACCGCCCACTTCCGCCCTGTCAAAGACATGTTTGTTATGAGACGGAGAGAGCGGGTTATGAGTGTGATGAGGCAAGACATAATACATTCTTTAAGCCCGGAGCGCCCAATCCCTGCGCTAATCCTTACCAATGAGCCAGTGAGTGAGTGAGTGAGTGAGAGTGTGTGTGTGTGTGAGTGTGTGAGGGTGTGCATGCGTGCGTGTTTGTGCGTGTGAGTGCCTGCGTGTGTGTGTGTGTGTGTGTGTGTGTGTGTGTGTGTGTGTGTGTGTGTGTGTGTGTGTGTGTGTGTGTGTGTGTGTGTGATAGAAACGTTTTTCTTCTTCTTTTTTATATTAACCACTTGAACCCTAGTGTCCTTATTCTGAGAACTTAAGTCAAAAATAGCAGATCTACAAGCTCACAACGCCTCGCAGCGTTGTGTGTTGTGTGTGTGTGTGTGTGGACTTGAGGGTGTGGGCAAGCTTATCCACTTGAACCCTAGCATCCTTTTCTGGAGGGAACAATTTGCTGAGAGCTTGTAGCTCAGCTATTTCACTCTACAAAGCTCGTTGTGAGCTTGTAGCTCAGCTATTTCACTCTACAAAGCTCGTTGTGAGCTTGTAGCTCAGCTATTTCACTCTCCAAAGCTCATTGTGAGCTTGTAGCTCAGCTATTTCACTCTCCAAAGCTCATTGTGAGCTTGTAGCTCAGCTATTTCACTCTCCAAAGCTTGTTGTGAGCTTGTAGCTCAGCTATTTGTGAGCTTGTAGCTCAGCTATTTCACTCTCCAAAGCTCGTTGTGAGCTTGTAGCTCAGCTATTTCACTCTCTAAAGCTCGTTGTGAGCTTGTACTGTAGCTCAGCTATTTCACTCACTCTACAAAGCTCCTTGTGAGCTTGTAGCTCAGCTAATTCACTCTACAAAGCTCGTTGTGAGCTTGTAGCTCAGCTATTTCTGGCAAATATTTGGCGTAGATGGGGGAGGGAAAGAGTGGACCAAGTACAGAGCCCGACACTGGGTCAAGTTTACATTTAAGTATAGAGGGTTTAACCACTTGAACCCCATGCCTTGTTGAGTGGAGCACCTCAGGGCTGTTTTCACTCATTATAGAGTGAAAATAGATAGAACATAGCCAATAGCATTGTAGGCTTGTAGATCTGCCATTTTCTGGGGGGAAAATACTAAACGTGTTTTCCTCAGAACACGGTTTTATACAGGTGTGTGTCCAAGAACACGATCAACATTCAACTTGTAGGAGAATAAGTCATTTGGAAACTTCTTTCCCCCTTCCTACAGTGACCAGGCATCCTTGGGTTGCCCCTAGAACAGGGGTTCCCAAACCTTTGGGCTCAAGGCACCCCTAGCAATGTATCTTTCATCCGTTCCGAGGCACCCCTACATAATATTCATAATTTTCACTCCCAGCACCTTATATTTATAGCATATTTTAGCGATTATGTTGCAAGGAAAACGTTGAGATAATAGACATTTTGGTTAGAACTGACTGAAAATAACGTTGTATCTAAATGATACGTGTCCAAATAAATTCCAACTATTATCAAATCATCTCACGGCACCCCTGGACTGCTGTCACAGCACCCCAGGGTGCCCCGTCACCCACTTTGAAAACCCCTGCCCTAGAAGACTGTCCCGTGGTTTCAAGCTGGGTGTCCACTGTCCAGTCTTAGTGGACAAATACCAGTAAGGCTCCCTAATCGGGAGATACGCGACCGTAGGTCACTTATCTCCACAAATAGGGCAAAAATGTGTTTTGCCAAAATCTTCCTGATCCATGTTGATGACATGAGTGTAGTAGACATACTGTGTAGTGATTTTCGTGATTTTAGGGCAAAATCTGTAGGAGCAGTGTCCAAAAATGTGTTTTTAAAAATCGGCCTGGAGGTGGCGCTATATGGGACAGATTCATGTTGATGGGATGAGTGTAGACATACTGTGTACCGATTTGCGTGATTTTAGGGCGAAAATTGTAGGAGCAGTGTCCAAAAATGTGTTTTGCAAGAATCGGCCTCATGGTGGCGCTAGAAGAGGGCCATGTGAGAAATGAGGGGTGGGGTCTCCGCGCCGGCAATGGCGGACGAATAGGTACCGGCCCCGGCTGTCCCGGTCGCTCCTAGCCGGAGTTACGGCATTTTATGTGAGCTGCAGTGTAGGGGGTCCTCCACTGGGGGCGCCACCACTTTTGCATCCGTTCTGGAGCACCAGGAGTCGGTGGTCCCCGAGAATTCCCCGTGAGCAGCCCCGTTGGGGTGGTCATTTGGTCATGTTTGCGCATTTGGTCATTTTTTACATCTGGGGGTCCCCCAGGGACCTGGGGGTCCCTGGAGCTCCGGGGGTCCTTGGAGGTTGTAGTTTGGCAGCCAAGGAACGTGTGTGCAAAATTTGGCATGGATCGGGGCAACGGTTGCGGAGATATAAGCAGGGAAAAAGTGTGACGTGTGAGGTGTGACAGACAGACTGACGGACTGACGGACTCACTCACAGTTTGTGCAGGTTTTGATAGTAAATGCGACCTACGGTCGCAATTATCTCTAAAAAGCAAATCTCTAAGTTTAAACGATAACACTCCCGGGCAAACGCATGATTTGTCTTTTGGGTCTCGAGCTAAAAAAGGAAAGAGTTTGAGAACTACTGATTTAGAAGGCATTGGTAGAATCGGCCTCAGGATTTAAGTCAGGGGTCTTCAACAGGGGGTCCGGGACCCATAGGGGGTCCTCAGAGTTACTACAGGGGGTCCTCCAAATCTTTGTGTGATAGAAACCTTTTTCTTCCCTTTTTTATATTAACCACTTGAACCCTAGTGTCCTTATTCTGAGAACTTTAGCCAAAAATAGCAGATCTACAAGCTCAGGTTGTGAGCTTGTAGATCAGCTATTTTTGGCAAAGAGCTTTGGTGCAGAGGGGAAAAAGAGCAGACCAAGTACAGAGTGAAAGGTCAAGTTTATTAAGTATTGACTGTTTAGTTAAATATCTGAAAACACAAATTGACCTGAATCCAAAATACACTGATGATCGATCGTGCTGTCAAACGATGAAAACTATATGGAATCTATGAACAGGTTGCGTGGGTCCCTGCTTCATCTCTCTCTCAACTAAGGGGTCCTTGGCCTGAAAACGTTGAAGACCCCTGATTTAAGTGAATACATATCTCGGGCTTGTTTTTTTGAGAATACGGTGGTCCTACTCCGCTCCCTCCACCCCTACTCGCCCCCCCCGAAACAATCATTCCTTGGCTGTCAAGTCTCCTCCAACCCATCCAAGAGAGATGAGAGAAACAAGACCTCTCCATATGCTCCAGTCCTTCAATTCAAAGATGTCCCTCACTTGATCCCCCCCCCATGCCATGCCATGCCCATGCCGTTCTGCTGCTGGGAGCTGACCTGACCCTGTCACTGTGGGAATGGGGTCAAACTGTTGGACACATCACAAAGAGGCAGCCTACAGCCAGCGCCGCTGACCACCGGCACTGGAATGCAGCCCACCTCCGCAGCCCATAGTGTTAGCTATAGCAACACCCCAAACAAATACAAGGGAGAATAAAAATAAAGCATTCATACTCCATAGCGTAATTTCCTTTCATAAATGCGACCAATTCAACCAGGTTTATATGAAAGGTTAAGAGCTAAAGTAAGCGCCGCTGTTATAGCATGATACAGTGGCGGAATGAGTCCTCAAGACTTGTTTTTACTTAAGCATAAGTCAGGATTCCCACACATTTTTACCAATTAATTTCCAAAACCTTTCCAAAACTTTTCCAGAATATTTAACCCAATTTCCAGGACTATATAACAATAATTCAGCTAAATAACAGGTCGCTTACTCCTATGCGCAACGCCTAAAGACAGGCAGTGTATGCCAGTGGTTCTCAACCTTTTCAGGCCGTGACCCCCAAAATAATCATGTTTTAACTGGGGACCCAGCACCCCGACGAGCACTAATTTGAGGAATTTTGCATAACACAGTTCTATTGTGAAAATAGCAGATCTACATGCTCACAACGCCTCGCGTTGTGAGGCGTTGTGAGCATGTCGGCTATTTTCACAATTTCTGCCTCTAATATTTGACAATTTGGCCCATGTTTAATTTGTCATTTCAGAGGTATTAACAAAATCAATAACCGGAGACAATGCATAGCTATTTTTTCCAGGACCTTCCAGGACCCTTGATAAATTCCAAAACTTTTCCAGTAATGGAAAAATATTTTTCTAATTTCAAAATATTTCCAGGAATTTCATGACCGTGGGAACCCTGATAAGTATCAATACCCCAATTTAGGAATACTCAGTCAACCGAAAACACGAAATAACTTAAAGGATTAATTCACCACTTTTCAATCTTCATATAATAGGTCCTCACTATAATGTTCATAATAAAATTGCAAAAAAAACTCTGTCCAAGTCTCTTAGGAGAGCTGTACAGAAATCCATAGTCTTGTGACATCATCGATGGGGAATCCAAGCTAATAGAAAATGCAGGCTTTCTATTCCTGAAAAGTTGCAATGTTAAAGTGGAAGCCGTTGTTCATGCGATAATAAAAATCTAAAATCTAAAAAAAAAAAAAACATTGTTTAAAAAAAACCTGTCAAACGATGATGTCACAAGACTATGGATGGAACTTCCCACAGCTCTCCTAAGAGACTTGGACCGAGTAGAATTATATTTTGCTATTTTATTATGGGACGTGCAGAGAATGTTAAAGAGGCAGGGGCTGACATTTCTAAAAGTGCCTTTTGGTGGAAATATCGAAAATAGCAGACCTTAAAGCTCACTGCGATGTGTTGTCAGCTTGGAGGTCGGCTTGACACCACATACTGGAGATGTGGCGTAGCAGCATGGATTTCTACCCAGAGAGGGCAATTCTTTCAACATAAGATGCTGCATTCAAGTTCGGGATGTTTGGACAAGGCAATTCTCTTGAATGCTGCCTTCAGGTATGACATGGAAAGAGGGCATTTGCATTCCTTTCACCATAGTAAAAACTGCATTCATGGTCTGGAGAGGGCACTTTTTACAGACGGATAAAAGGGCAGGGGCTCAAGCCCCCTTTGATGTCTATGTGTGCACGTGCCTGACACATGCTATATATACACACGTATCGTCATTCCATCTTGCATGACATGCATACTCGCCCTATCGCGTCTTATCGAGCACTTTTTTTTGCTTCTCACGTGAACCATGCTGACAGCGGTGAGATGGCACAACACGCGGCAGTGCCGCGGAGAGTGTGCAAGCTTTATCTAGTCAGCACATTCCCCTGAAAGCAAAGCACTAAACTCTCACACCGACCGCCGTGGGCAGATAATGCCATCAACAAGCCCCTTGTTTTGCCCTTGCTGCTTCATGGAACACAGAAGGGGGGGGGGGGGGGGACTGTGGCGGACACTGACAAAGTACACTTACATGAGCATAGTGTCCTTAACCAGTGTTGTAAAGTAACTAAGTACTGTACTTAAGTACAGTTTTGAGGTATTTGTACTTTACTTGAATATTTCCTGTTTTCAGTACTTTAACTTCTTCTCCACTACATCTCGGTTCCAAATATTGTAGTACTCCACTACAATTTTTGAAAACTTTAGTTACTAATTACTTTGCAGATATAAATTATAATATTTAACCACGCATGGACCACTTTAGCCCTATTTTATACCTTGGCTATTTGAAAATAGACGATCTACGCGTTGTGAGCTTGTAGATCTGCTATTTTCAAACATTTAGTACTTTTACTTTTAGTACTAAGTACTAAGTAAATTGTGATGCCAATCCTTTCATACTTTTACTCAAGTACATTTTGAATTCTGGATATTTACTTGTAACGGAGTACATCTACAGTGCAGTATTGATACTTTTACCTAAGTACAAAATGTGAGTACTTTTTCCACCACTGCTTAAACCCCCTCCCGCTATGAAGAACATTCATGGGGGGCCCGCAGTGAATTCTTGTACCCAGGGCCCAGAATCTTGTGCGACACCCCTGAAGCTGGATGTTTTCCACTGTGGAGGACGGTAAATGGTAAAATGGTAAATGGTGCATTTATATAGCGCTTTTATCCAAAGCGCTTTACAATGTGCATTACATTCACCCATTCACACACATTCATACACCAGTGGCGGTGGAAACCATGCAAGGCACCAACCGGCTCAGCGGGAGCAACTTGGGGTTCAGTGTCTTGCCCAAGGACACTTCGACATGTAGACAGGAGGAGCTGGGATTTGAACCGCCAACCCATGGATCATTGGCCAACACACTCTACCTCCTGAGCTACAGCCGGTGATTATTTTCGTCCGGTTGACAAGTGTACATTCAGCTGTATCTATGGAATTGTTCTTTTTTTATTTTTATAAAGACATAAAAGACAAGAAGAGAGGTGTTAGATTTCCTCTCTGAAAAACATTGACAAAAATATGCCTTTGGTATGTCCTGCTAAATGCTTTAAATGCCCCCCTGGGGTGCTGTGGTGCATCTCTGCTGCCCAACGTCCGTTTCCTGCAGTCGGAGGTCACCCAGCGTCGCCCGCCACGCTTGTTTTTTTCCCCCCTCTTGTGTTCCATGAGCCTCCAGTGCGTTGTTGGACAAAGTACTCACAGACCCAAGATAATCCTGGTCAGATATTATTCAACTATATCACGAGTTAGCTCAGTAGAACTTGGTACTTGAGTTAAAGGGATAGCTTCACTATCGATTACCCACGCCATGTTGACTTATTTCTTTATTGTTTTAGTCACTTTCCTAAGCCAATAATTTGATGACCAGCAGTGGTTCCCTATGGAGACACAGAAAGAGCCTGCTTTGTTCTGTGGTGGAATTCAGATCAATCAATAATCATGAGAAAATGAGGAGACAAGACAATTCATATTAGGTGGTGGTGTGGTCAAGTTTATATAACATGATATCATGGACAGAAGTACAATTAACACTCTGGGCAGTGGTAAAAGAGTTCTGCCAAGAAGAATGGTCAAACACTAGAGTTATACTGTGGCTTCAAGGCCTCTGGAACGAGCTGTACCATAACAAGATAGGCTTTACCAAAACAATAGTTACTGTAGCCTACTGAAGACTTCTCGACTCCTAACTATCAAGTATTAGTATCATCATACAGACGTCACCTAGATATCGTGACTACTAATTGAAGCCGAGGCCGAATTTCGCATGGATGAGCCCTGACAGCACATGGTTGGTGCTACAGACTCCAAATTTCGCACGCAGATAGCTCAGACCTTTGCCTACGTTCTTAGCTAGGCCTCGACCCGATCCGATATGCGGTTTTCCGGAACCAACGCTAAAGGTTCGGAATCTCCATATGCGGAGTCCTGACTACTAATTGAAGCCAATGGACGCCGAATCCGAATGGCCCGAATCGCATGGATGAGCCCTGACAGCACATGGTTGGTGCTACAGACTCCAAATTTCGCACACAGATAGCTCAGACCTTTGCCTACGTTCTTAGCTAGGCCTCGACCCGACCCGATACACAGTTTTTCAGATCCGGCACGAAATATTTGGAATCTCCGTATGCGGAGATGACTGACATCGGGCTGTTCCGGAGCAAGCGCTGACTCATTGTGACATCACTTCATAAAAGGCTCTGACATCACATACGCTAGATGAGTCAACTAAAAATCTCTCTGAGTGTGGCATAAACTAAAGTCTTCTTCCTCTCACTTCGAGGTGAGCAAAGTTCAGGGTGCTCTTCAGAGCGGTTGGGTTCAGGGGAATTAGTGGGCTGTGCCTTTAAGAGAACCAGGTGAATAATGTGGATAAGCCCGGGCAGTTCCCTCTCACGCTAAACTTAAATAATAAAGGGGAATAAGGAGCCCAGGGGCTAGGGAACTCCGGGGCGCTCTGTAAGTAAAGTAAGGGGTGCTGTGTCTGCAGAGATCTCCATATATGGGCATAAGTGGACAAAGGCAAACAGATGGTCAAAACGGGTCCTATGACAACAGGTATAATGGGGTTTGCATTAAAGGGTAGGGCCGGAACCGGTACTGTGTCTGCAGAGATCTCCATATATGGGCATAAGTGGACAAAGGCAAACTGATGGTCAAAACGGGTCCTATGACAACAGGTATAATGGGGTTTGCATTAAAGGGTAGGGCCGGAACCGGTACTGTGTCTGCAGAGATCTCCATATATGGGTATAAGTGGACAAAGGCAAACAGATGGTCAAAACGGGTCCTATGACAACAGGTATAATGGGGTTTGCATTAAAGGGTGGGGCATTCATTCCCTATTTTAAATTCGGCATGCGTGTTTCCCGCCGCAGCAGGTAGTCGGGGGCACTAACAGATGCAGAGATCTCCATAATGGGCATAAACGGACACAGACATCAGATACAGAGATCTCCATATATGGGCATAAAATGGATGCAGATAGACAGATACAGATATCTCCATATATGAGCATAAATGGACACAGGCAAACAGATGGTCAATACGGGTCCTACAGAGATCTCCATATATGGGCATAAAATGGATGCAGACAGACAGATAACTCCATATATGGGTATAAATGGACACAGGCAAACAGATGGTCAAAACGGGTCCTACAGAGATCTCCATATATGGGCATGAAATGGACGTAGACAGACAGATATCTCCATATATGGGCATAAATGGACACACGGCCAAACAGATGGTCAAAACGGATCCTATGACAACAGATATAATGAGGTTTGCATTAAAAGGCAGGGCATTCATTCCCTATTTACATTGTTCCCGAGTTGGCCAGGTCGCCTCGGGCGGCCGAGCTTCTAGTTAATATAATCAATGAATACATGATCTACTCTATAACGTCACAAATAATCAATCATGATAAACTCTAATCTACTGCAGTTCCCTATGGAGACATTCGGGGCTATATTTTGATTGTCTTAAGTACCAGCTCTTATGCCTTAACTCATTCCCCGCCTCCCCCGATAGTCCCGAGAAAATCCCAATGTCGTTCCCCGCCAGGCCCGATAGTCCCGAGAATTTGCTTTTATATAATGTAATGTTTAATTACACTCTCCCCCAGCTCGTGACAAATTTTTATCCTTTTATCTTACAGAGAACCTAAAATATCACACATCAAAGTAAGTGTGTTTGAAAAAAAGACTGTAATAATGTATAAATTGCAATACAAATGCATATAAATCTCCCCATAACCCACAGTGAACTGGCACAGTGACGCATTTTGCGCACACAAGGCTCTCGGAAAAAAAAGAGAAGAAAAAAAAAGTGTGAGAACAGCTGTGTGTGTGTGTGTGTGTGTGTGTGTGTGTGTGTGTGTGTGTGTGTGTGTGTGTGTGTGTGTGTGTGTGTGTGTGTGTGTGTGAACATCTCTTAGCTGGCTGGTGGTCCACGGACCACTGTCTGTTTCAGTGGTCCCCCTGTCCTGATCAGCACAGTGCTATCAGAGTCTCTGATTCAGAGATCTGTCTCTCTCTCTCTCTCTCTCTCTCTCTCTCTCTAGATACAAAATAATTATCGCCAATTCGCCATATAAATGCTTCTAAAACATACCTGAGAATGATGATGGTTGATTAGAATCCACAGGTTATAATCCATATATCCAGGCTATAATATATTGTTTTGTAATGGTCCACAAGCAGCCAAGCAGGCCATTGGCGCCAGGCGGTCCTTTGCAAAGGGGGGTCCCTGGTCGGCTTTCTAACAGGGGGTCCGCGGGCCCAACGCTTCGCTCCGCAGAGCAGTGGGAACACGATAATCAACTCTTACAAAATCAATCAATAAAACTGCCCGATTACGTAAAGTTCACGACGCGATCCAGTTGAGTCAGAGACAAGTGAAGTGGTCCCTGGAAGGGGGTCCGTCCTCTCATTACCCTGCCTGGTCTCCAGCCAACACTTCTCACGGACCACCACCAAAACTCCCACGCTCCCCCACCACGCTCCTCCCAAAAAGCAAGAGATCAACTAGTGTCGTTACTAACGAGCAAAGACGCAGAGGAGCTGTTTAGCAGGGCAGTGCAGAGGATTTTTTTAGGGGCAGGGGGAGACATTTTTCCAACATGTCCTAGAATGTGAAAATAGCAGATCTACAAGCTCGACTTTGATTGATTGATTGAAGACTTTATTAGAAGTTTGCATAGGAAAAGGTACAGTTTCATGACGGTACAGTTCACTGGTACAAGGTCTACTAAAAGGAGATCCATGAAAAGACTAAGCTTATTTCCACTGGAAACCATTGAAGTATCTCATATAAAATTGAATGACAAGCTCTCAATGTGTCACAGTCTCAGAGCGATGTGTTGAGCTTGTAGAGCTTGTAGATCTGCTATTTTCACATTCTAGGACATGTTAGAAAAAAGACTCATGCCCCCTTTTATGTCTATTTGTGTGTGTGCACCTGTACAGAGCAAAAGACAACCAGCAGACACACAGAGACAGAGAGAAAGCGCCCCCAAGTGGGGGCTCACAGAAATACTCACAGAAATACTGCAATATAGTATGTGAGTTTTTTGGTCAGATATAGCCAATAAAAATATTTTTCTCTGCATTTTTCTAAACAGAAAATTCTAAAAATAAATCCTATTACATAATTACATTAGTACACTTATCTGATAATGCCTGAAGCCATAAAGACACATCTCAAGTGAGTTATCCACTTGAAAACAGATCATTCACAAAAAGGTCAATAACTCCAATTATTTTGAATTTCCACCTGGATTTTGAAAAAACAAGGGGTTTGAAATGGCCAAAACTCTAGATTGCTACATCGTACATACAAAAAAATATTTTTTGGAGGGACTAGAGGATGTCCTCTTTTAATCCATGCACTGTATGACATTTTCGTGCAAACAGGGAATTTAGGAAAAATGTCTAAATATGAAGAAAATGCTTAAACAAAATGGCAGGGGAGCCTACAGTGAATGTTAAAATGGCGGTCAATGTGTTAAAGGAGTAGTTCACCCCCAAAATGACTATTTTTCTATTGATTAGTCACGCCATGGAGACTTGAGTTCAATAATATTGTTTTGTATTCTTCGCGAAAAAAAGACCAAAAAAAGTATTGTAGTAAACCCCCCCCAATGATTCTGGATGGGGACCCAAATTCTACTACTTTAACTTAAAGGCCTGTCCATACTGTCTCCGACCAATTAACTTTTCGTTGGAAAGGTCAGGTTCAACTACAAAATGGCGTCACTCGCATCTTCGTAAAAGTATTACGCCGAATTAGAGTTCGGAAAGCTGCAATGTCGGAAAGTCGGAACTCTCCGACAAAAGGTTTGGTGGTCGGAGACAGTATGGACAGGCCTCTAAGATAAGGCATAAGAGCTGGTATACTTAACCCATTTAGACTGGGAACACATTATTACACGTTATTTTGTGCCTATTGAAATATAGCGAGTGCCATGAGCTTGTAGATCTGCTCTTTTTTTTTTAAATCGTGAAAAAATCATTCTAAGGTTTTTTGAAACACCTATATTTCTATGTCAGTGGTGCTCAAACTTTTTCATGTGAAGGACCCCCAATTGTACCCCCAATTGTAATTGTATCCCCCCCCCCCCCCCCCCCCTTGTGACGCCATGTCCAGCTTAAACCCCAGTAGAACCCGATGCCACAAATCTGACCACCGATTACGGATATTGACCGATTGTTTTGTCCAAAAGTGCCTCACGACTTGTTGTGTAACAGGCAGGGAATCGAACCCATGGTCTCCGGCGTGGAAGGCCATTAACCACTAGCCTAAAAGGATGTTTCCCCCTTCGGTCGTCTCGCCAGGCAGAGGATCTGGGGCCACTGCAGCTTACACATCGTTCCGCCGGTATTGTGTGACATTCAAGTTGAATATCTCTCAAAATGTAAAACATATGTGTAAAAAAATAACAAATGCCTGGAGTTACATAGTACTTCCTTGGCCTGCTGGCAGCGTACCAAAGAGAGTTGGCGCGGATCGGTCCAGTGGTTTATGAGATTAGCCCCGGACAAATAAACAAACAGACAGACAGACAGACAGACAGACAGACAGACAGACAGACAGACAGACTTGTATGCGTATTCCCTCAGAGCAGTGTTGTTTTCGTCGACTAAAACTATGACGAAAAATGTTTGTCGACTGTGTTTTTTTCACTGACGAAAACTAAATAAAAACTAAACAAAAACTAAGCTGTGGTGACTAAAACTAAGACTAAATATATTGACAATTTTGTCAACAAAATAAAAACTAGACTAAAACGTTAGGGAGGGAGAAGAGAGTAATTTTATGTTTGTTTTCTCTCAGGTGTTGCGTGCTGAAAATAGCCGATCTACAAGCTCACAACGCGTCGCGCTGCGACGCGTTGTGAGCTTGTAGATCTGCTATTTTCAGCACATAACCAAGTGTAAATCAGTCAAAATCAGTCATTACGATGCCATCAAGGCCTGCCAAAATACCTTTTAGTTGACTAAATCAACTGTAGATTTAGTCGCCTAAAATCTTATATTTAGTCGACTAAAATTAGACTAAAACTAATACTTTTCAGGTGACTAAATTATGACTAAAACTAAATGACATTTTATTTAAAAGACTATGACTAGAACAAAATCAAAATTTGCTGTCAAAAACAACACTGCCTCAGAGCCATGCCATTTACTGCGACCGTATGTGACGGAGAGAGTCGCAGCCCCAGCCTGAAGCCTCAAAAGTCTAGTATCTGCCCTCGTTCCATAGGGATATACTTTTGGAGTAATGGTTAAGATATTGGACTTTCACGTGGGAGACCCGGGTTCGAAGCCGGGTGGGGAGGTTCGGATCACCTCCGTTACATATATATATACTGTGTGTATATATTATATATACTAGCCCTTACCCGTTCAAAGATATGAGCTCCGAAATGATGTGCAGTGTGTGGGTTATGGGATGTGCTCTGTGCACACAGTATAATGAGGGATGGAAAGTAACTTTAACTGGTGCTTGCATGATAATATGTAGGAGCATCAATGTAAGAAATACCCGTTTCGTTTAATGGCTATTAGAGGTACTGTGTACCGATCTGCATGATTTTTGGACAACATCTGTAACAGGGCCAGACAACTCCCCCCCACACACACACACACACCCGCGCGCGCGCACACACACACCCCCACCCACCCACACACACACACACACACACACACACACACACACACACACACACACACACACACACACACACACACACACACACACACACACACACACACACACACACACACACACACACACACACACACACACACAGAGAGAGAGAGCTGGTTGCCTCATGCTAGATGCAGAATAGATATGCCTCATGCTAGATGCAGAATAGATATAGATACACCATAAAAATGCTAATATACAGCATATGATTTGTGAAAGTGACAAACAGGCTTCACAGTTATGTCAGGTGTGTTCATATGCTAATGGTGATGCGATTTCAGATCAATTGCTCCAGCCACTGAGGAGAAACGCTGTGACAGACAGACAGACACACACTCACTCACTCACTCACTCACTCACTCAGACAGACACTCACTCAGACAGACATTCGGAAAATTATATGTTTGATAATAAAAGGTTGATGAAGGAATTATGTATTGTATTTTTAATGTAATATCAGATGCCTGAGGAAGGTCTATATCTTCTATAGAGGGTATGTGCGTGACATCATCATCATACCCGGAAGTTATGCGGGAACGCCTACTAAGTGGCAAAAAACTACTTTCTGGCCTTGACAGCCCATGGCCGGCCTCTCCCTCAGAGAGAGGGGGAGAAGTTCAGTTTACCGCGAGAGACTCGGAGTAGAACCGCAGCTACTTGACTTGGAAAGGAGACAGATAAGGTGGTTCGGGAATCTAGTATGGATGCCTCCTGAGCGTCTCCCTGGAGAGGTCCTGGCTTCACGTCCCACTGGGAGGAGACCCCCCTGGCAGACATCTCCACACTGACTGGCCTTGGAAGGCCTGGGGGTCCCCAAGGAGGAAGTGGCTAATGTTGCTCGGGAAAAAGGAAAGTCTAGAGCTCTGTATGTGCCGGGAACAGTTGCCCCCGCGACCCGGTCCCGGAAAAGCGGATATCTTAAACACCTGCTCTACCTTTCCCCTGAGTTTGTAACGAAAAACTTTGGTTATAAAATTTAAAAAAGGGGTGTGTTTACCTACCTGTCCGTATACCGTCGGGCCGGGTCGGTCAGGACCAGGCCGTGCGGGGCATGCGTGAACGGCGGCCGGCGCAGCAGGCGGTAGCGCAGCGGGCGACAGCGGCGGCAGAGCGGGCAGTCGGGCCGCGACGCCAGCAGCGTGGCGTCGATCTCCAGGTGCTGCTCCATGGTGAAGAACTGCACGCCGTACACCTGTTAGGGCAATGAGGGACAGTCATACAGTATACTGACCTATCATTTAATTTCAATGTAGCACTGTCATACAGTATACTGACCTATCGTTTAATTTCAATGTGGGACTGTCATACAGAATATTGACCTATCATTTCAATGTGGGACTGTCATACAGTATATTGACCTATCATTTCCTATCAATGTGGGCCAGGGTACTAAAGTATAATCTGTTTTTTTGGCGGAATTGAAGTTTAAAAAAAATGTTTCCTTCAATCGCCTGATTTTCTAATGCCAAAATACGAATCACACATTCAAAAAATTTAGCAAAATTGAAGCATTTTCCTGATTTTTTTTGTGGGCTAGAAAATTGGAAAATTGAACCAATATTTGATTTTTTGGGGGGCTCAATATATTGACCTATCATTTCATTTAAATGTGGGACTGTCATTCAGTATATTGACCTATCATTTAATTTAAATGTGGGACTGTCATACAGTATATTGACCTATCATTTCAATGTGGGACTGTCATACAGTATCATGTCATGATTGCATGCATTATCACAGGTTGCGATCTGCCTGACACCCACTGTTATGTTGTGGGTGTCCTGTCAGGGCCCACAGCCCAACTGATACCCCCGGCCAGGGGGTTAAGACACTTTAAAGTGTGACACTTTAGTGTGGTTCACTGGTTGCCCTGCAGAGGCAACCACACTAAAGTGCTTGTCCGACTTTATTCCATCCATCTTCCGTGCCCTCCTAGATAAACGTATTCTCCCACAATTCTGGTGGGCCATATGTCTAATCGACCGCTTCATCGGGAGTCGATTCCTTGCATTTTGCTAAGAGGTTTGGTTTACTCCGCCATCGTTGTATGAATGTGTGTGTGAAAGGGTGAATGTAATGCACAATCTCTGTAAAGCGCCTTTACATAAATGCACCATTTACCATTTGGAGGTGATAGGTTGACTGTGAGGACTGAAGCCTTGATAGGGACATAATTCTTGTTGGCTTGCTCTATACTCTTTTAAATAAACTTGGGACTTCTGCATTCATTTTCAGAATGACAATATATTATTTCCATAACACATTGTTCCTCAAAGTGGGGTCTGGGGACCCCCAGGGGTCCTTGAAGGAGTTCCAGGGGGTCCCCAGCTAAATGATAGTTAGGAACCAAACGGACCCTTATGGGTATGTAACTCAGAGAGTGTACGAATGCAACCAAATGGACCATAACAGGTCAATTTAGTTCCATTTGGTCTCCAAGTTAAATTAACATTGATTTTTTTTACGATAAACATTGTTTCTTAACTCATTCTGAGCCCCAGACATTAACGGATTATAATGTCCAAAGTGCCTCCTTCAGGTCCCATTCACTTGCGTTGTCTTATTTTGAAGGCCAGAAGTCCACAGCGCAATCACTTCCGGTCTGACGTCATCGGGTCGTGCGCCGGAACCGATCATTGTCCACGTGGAGTTGTGTAATGGCCGACCGGGAGCTTTTATAACTGTGTAACATAAGCGAGCATCTGCCTCCATCCTAGCTTCTAAAGTGTAGTTTTGAGATAATGGACATTAAAGATGAGATCCCCCGTCCACCTCAATGTTATGGATGGGACTATTTTGTGCTGGAGGAGCCGTGATGATGCGAAATCAGCGACGGATTTCGTCTCCGGACCTCCGCCCATTGTACTCGGTAATGTATCCGCCGTTACAGTAATATATTACTTTTCGCGAGATATCTCGGGAATGGCACTACAGATACTCGAGTACATTTCGCGAGATATCTCGGGAATGGCACTAAATCGGTTAAATGGGGGTCCGTAGCCTAATGCATTTAAAACTGGGGGATAATAAGGGGGGGGGGGGGGGGTCAATTAGGGGGTACTTGATCCTGAAAAAGCTTGAGAACCATTAATACCCCAAAAAACACACCTCCTCTTTCACGCTGTCCAGCCGCAGCGTGAGCGGCGCGTCGCAGAACACGTTGCTGGGGCCCAGCGACAGGTTGCTCCCACCCACGGTCAGCAGCAGGATGTTGTGGATGGCAGGAAGCGCCGTGCCCTGAAACGTACCATTTTACAATTATAGGCATTTAAGACCTGCGACCACTTGAACCGTTATTTTATGCTTTAACTAATACAAAAATAGCAGATATACAAGCTCGCAGCGCGGCACCGAGTGCCGCGCTGCGAGCTTGTATATCTGCTATTTTTTGATTGTAAACAGGACTGAAGTGGTTAATGTACTGTATGTTTTTGAATGATAATCAAAACCTAACGAGTGACTAAAGTTTTGAAAAATAAATGTAGTGGAGTAAAAGTGCAATATTTGTCTCTCAGATGGAGTAGAAGTGAAAGTGCTGGAAATTGGAAATACTCAAGTAAAGTACAAATACCTCAAAATTGTGTTAAGTACAGTACTTAGGTAAATGTACTTACTTTCACAATGTGTCACAATGCAACGCATTGTGAGCTTGTAGATCTGTTATTTTCAAAAGATTTTTCTGCATAATGAGTACTTTCTACATTAAGTACATCTTGATACCAATATTTTTGTACTTTTACTCAATTAAATGTAGAATTCAGGACTTCTACTCGTTGTTTTCACATTGCAATATTGATACTTTTAAGCAAAAAGATTTGAGCAAAGAACCTACCTCCTCTGGGCTGAAGAAGGTGACCCACACGGTGAGCGCGGCGGGCACCAGCGGGTGAGCGAACTCCAGCTGCAGCATGCAGCCCTGCAGCGGGCACTCCGACAGGCCCACGGCACCCTGCTCGATGCCAGAGTTGGGGCTCCAGGTGCGCACGCTGGGCTCGCACACCTGCTCCACGTCTGGAGGGCCTGAGTGGAGGGAGAGGGAGGAGGAGAGGGAGGGGTCAACAGAATAAAACACTTAAACCCCTCTCTTGACCAGTGGTTCTCAACCTTTTCAGGCCGCGACCCCCAACACAATCATATTTGAACTGGGGACGCCCCCCCCACCTTGACGAGCACTAAGGGGCCTTTTCCACCAGCAAAGAACCGGTTCCAGAACCAGTGCCGGTTCAGCTTTCTTGGAACCTTGGTTCGTTCTTGCGAACCGGCTTGCGTTTCCACCAGATTGGACCATGATTGAACCAGAGGAACCAAGGATTTTGTGGTTCCCGTTCGGAACCAACTTTTACGGTTCGTAACCAACTCCGGTTCTCGGTGGCTCACCTCTGGTTCATCTCATAGGAGGGAGACAGAACCAGAACCGTGGGAAAAGGCCTCTAAGAGTTGAGGCATTAGATTTTGTATAACATGGTTCTATTGTGAAAATAGCCGATCTACATGCTCACAACGCCTCGCGTTGCGAGGCGTTGTGAGCATGTAGATCGGCTATTTTCACAATTTCTGCCTCTAATATTTGACAATTTGGCCAATGTTTAATTTGTCATTTTAGAGGTATTAAAAAGTCCTTCAATTGTCACTTTAGAAATGTATAATCTATACTCCTTAAACTTTGTGTTGGTTTGTTTACTGTTGAGCGAGAAAACAATGTCGCACATCATGTTAATCATCTGGGGACCCCCCCCCCCCAAAATAATTTTGGGACCCCCCGGGGGGTCCCAACCCACAGGTTGAGAACGATTTCTCTAGACCACTGTTTCCCAAAGAGCGCATTTTGTTTTAAATTATCATTATTTCAAAGCATTTCAAAAAACATTCCCAAAAAAGCGAATAAGCGACGCATTGCGTGCTTGCAGATCTGCTTGCGTGCTTGTAGATCTGCTATTTGTTGATGCTTGTAGATCTTATCCATTGCTTGTAGATCTGCTATTTTCAATAGTTTGGGTCTTACATGATAATATGTAGGAGCATCAATGTAAGAAATACCCGTTTTCGTTTAATGGCTACAGAGAGCCCCCCCCCCGCCTGCACACACACACACACACACACACACACACACACACACACACACACACACACACACACACACACACACACACACACACACACACACACACACACACAGCTGGTTAAACATGTTGCCTCATGCTAGATGCAGAATAGATAAGCCTCATGCTAGATGCAGAATAGATAGTAGATACACCATAAAAATGCTAATATACAGCATACGATTTGTGAAAGTGACAAACGGGCTTCACAGTTATGTTAGGTGTGTTCATATGCTAATGGTGATGCGATTTCAGATCAATTGCTCCAGCCACTGAGGAGAAACGCTGTGACAGACACTCAGACAGACAGACAGACAGACAGACATTTGGAAAATTATATGTTTGATGATTAGATTTTTTTCAAATGTATTCATGAAATACTTTTGGAAAATGTAGGATGTTTTGATGAAACGCTGTGATTTTTTTTTTAAAGCTTTTTCAAAATGTACGTTACTCGCAACCCATAAAAAATTGGTCTGCGACCCACATATGGGTCCCGACCCACTTTTTGGGAAACAGTGAGTTGTACAATAATGCTAAAAGGATAACACAAAAAGTGTACTTTATATGTCGTTACAAGCTGGTGGGGAAACTGGACAAACGAAAAAAAACACACAAACACACACACAACAAAGGTCTTATCGGTGCTCGCAAATAACCGCACAAAGTCTGTTTGTCTGGATAAATAAACAAATCGTTACTAAAGATAAAGCCACTGGCAGCAGTGGCCAATAACTCTTTGAAAGCAAAAAAAAAAAAAGAAGAAATTAACAGTAAATTTATGGCCAATTATAAACTTAACAGCATTGTTATGACGGCTGAACGCGGATCCAGGGTTGACGTCAACGGTCTCATTAGTTTATCTAAGAGTCTCCCTGTCCGCTTAACCCATTTAGGCTTAGAATTATTGAATGCTTTAGCTATTGAAAAATAGCAGATATACAAGCTCACAGCGCGGCACCGAGTGCCGCGCTGTGAGCTTGTAGATCTGCTATTTTTGAAAAATCGTGAAAATGTGTGCACATTTTTCAATATATAAATTC